>NW_025047902.1:565000-575000 GCF_018831695.1 Puntigrus tetrazona | reverse complement strand
GAAACAAAGAGATCACACATGACGAAATCAATACACTGTGCACAGCTCTTAGCAAAATCACATTCAGCCAATTACAGTTCATTAACCAGAAATGAGCATATCAGCCAATCAGCAAGCATCAGATGCAGCCTATGGACCAATCCAAATACTCTGCAGCCTAATCCCGCCCCCTCGTGAAAAAAAACATCATACCGAGAAAGAAGGGGGGGATGTTCAGAAACAGAGGGATGCAGGAAAGAAAAAAAGAGCCAGTCGACATTCAATGAAACCACAAAAACGGGAGACAGACAGACAGAGAGAGAAAGAGAGAGAGAGAGAACAATCCACCCAATCAGAAACGTCAAACTCAAAAAGCCATCCAGTTTGTCATGAACAAGAACACCAAAGTGCGTCAAATGAAAGGAAGCCTGTGATTGGTTGTTGTCAGACCTTGTGAGGAGTGACGGAGTTTATGGGTGAGAGAGAGAAAGAGAGAGAGAGATGCATATGCTACATGTCACAATAAATGAAATCATGAAGACGGAAACACCGGCAGGCATCAACACGGTTCTCTCACACGCTGAAGACCAATGCAAACACCGTCACACACACACACACACACACACACACACACACGCACACACACAGTCCAAAACCAAAGACCAAAACAAGCTTGAGTCGCTCATCCTCACATGAATATAAGGGCAGAAATATCGTCTGAGGAACAATTTCGATGTGTGTGTGTGTGTGTGTGTGTGTATTTAGGGGACGTTTTTGGCTCATAGGCTGTGTAATAATCAGCAGATATCTGGGCCTGAACTGGTGGAAGCATGATGATGATGATGATGATGATGGAGTGATCAAAACAAATGAAAATGATCAATCACAAATGAAATGAAAGATGCGTGTTAGGACCGGGCGCCATGACCGTGTGAAGCGTACCAATCGTGGAGGGATCTCAACAAACCCAACACTAAACATTACTCTTTTTGACAAGCAAAAAGGACCCAATTAGCAGCATATGACCTCCCGGTGATTCATTTCTATGATGATTTAATGCAGTCTAATCTAGAGGCCTGCCTAGACCTGGTCCCGAAGCCCTCTGAGACGAGCTGGACCGAGTCAGTGTCTGCTAGAACAGCTTCACTCTTCTGGGAACATCTTCCACACGGATGCAGTCTGAGATCACTGCTGGAGCTCCGGTGGATCCTGAAGAAGTTCAAGTTCTTACTACAGCTGGAAAGTAAAGTCCACAGTAGAGGTCAAGTATCTGCTAGAAAGTTAGTAACCATGTGCTTGATTTAGTTCTGAAGGTAGAATATAGCTAGTAGGCCGCAGGCTTTCTGTAAAGTGCATAAAAGTGTAAAAAACAGTCACAAAATGACATTATGTTCCATAATTCAACAGCAAGCTTCATTTTACACCCTGGAGCACTAAACCAGTCATAAGGGTACATTTTTGGCATAATCTGGAAAGGTTTGTTAGGATACACACAACTATTTAAAAATCTGGAATCTGGAAAAAAAAATTAAAATAAAAAAATACTGGTGCAAAGGAAGTTCTAAGCACTGAATATTACTAATCAAAAATGACGCTTTGATATATTTGCAAAATATCTTCATGGAACATGATGTTTACTTAATATCCTGAAGATTGTATAATTCTGACCCATAATGCATTGTTGTCTATTTCTACGAACACCGCTGTGCTGCTGATGACTTCTTCTGTGCTCCAGAGAGTGTGTGAGAGGTTGTGTTGAAGTATGCTGGCCATTTCCGTTTATTTTGCTAATTGGTAAATATATATGTTTCCACTGAAATGACATGAATATGCTATTTAATATGTAAAGGACATTCAGAAACTGAGCAATGCGATGTACACTACATAGTGAATCTCAGCTGCTTGTTTACATCCACACAATGTAAAAAACTCTAATCGGATGCAAATGCAAGAACATTCCTTGCAAAACGATCGATACAAATGTACATAAATCAGTTTGGATGGAGATGAACGTGGATGCACACGGGGAACAGTTTAGACTGGGTTCGTGTTCAAGAGCCACAAACGTTTTCTTAAAATGTAACGGTCGAAATCCTCGTATAGACGACTAAAAGTTTTGTGTTACTTGTCAGATGCTACAGTAAACATTAAGTGCTCATGTTTAACAGTATTTTGTAACTTGTGGCCCAGCTCTGCTTCGGTTCCAAATGCACTAATAATAAAAATAACACGGTTCTAGCGTGACGCAAGACTCTGGTCATAACGCCCAGCCCTAACGAGAGCTCGTCAGAACCACAGGAGAGAGAAACGCATGAAGATGATGATGATGATGAGGAGACAGAGATGAAGGGATTAGTGTGAGAGTCTGGTCAGCCATGACAGCGCGTGGGAAAGTGTTAATGGTCATGAGAGCGATGGAGAAAGGAGGAGCGCTGGGGAGGGAATATCATTTCTATCATTATCTGTGGTCCTTAGCGACTATAATAGACATGATGATGATTTGATAAAGCTCTTTCCCCCATGCCTCTGATGAACAGTGTATCAGAACAGACCTCAGGGAGGAGATGCGACTGCGCTAGCCGCGAACAGACGGAGGATGCGTTCGGCCAAACTTCGCAACGAGGACGAGGGCTGCCGTCGTCTCCGCGAGGGCTCTAACGCATCTCTGTTCCTCCGAAAATAACAAGCTAATCAGTGCAGAAGAGCGAAAGACCACAGTTTGTAAAGCTGGGGAGGGCTGAGTTTAGATCTCAGGGGTTTGAGTTGGTGGGATTGATCAGGGATGAAGCCGTACAGACACAAACTTACCATGAGCCAGGAAACGGCGTGACGACACGCGAGCAGTTACCGTGGAGACTGACAACAACAACAACAACACACAGAAATCGTCAAGGGAACAGAAAGGAAAAGAAGGAGAAAATGAACAAGAAGAGAAAAACAAACCCAAGAGAAACTAAACAAAACAATGCCAAGAATGAGTGAGCAACCAGAGAAGAAGAGAGGGAAGAAAATAAAAGAACAACAAAGCAAAGTCAGAGAGGGGACATTCACACAACAACAAGACAGTCTTCAGGTGATCAAATCTGTCTGTAGAGCGCATTCATCTGTGTCATAGAGGAGGAGGAGAAAGGGACGAATGATTAGAGGAACTCGACAAACACGCGCACACACACACACACTCGGAGAACTGATGGGGAGTGGAAATGCAGCACTGCGACCGAGTCAAAGCTGGAGCTACGGGCCAAAATAGAAGCGAGTGGACATGAAGTACGTCTACAGAGCAGTTAGTGACGCTAACATGCCGAGCTCATGACATCACTCAGGAGAGAGAGGAGAGAGAGAGAGACAGAGACAGAGAGAGAGAAGTCAAAATAGACACAGGGACAGGAAGAGTGAGAGAGAGAGAGCAGAGAGAGAGAGAGAGACAGAGAGAGAGAGAGAGACAGAGAGAGAGAGCAGAGAGAGAGAGAGAGAGAGAGAGAGACAGAGAGAGACAGAGAGAGAGAGAGAGAGAGAGAGAGAGAGAGAGAGAGAGAGAGAGAGAGAGAGAGAGAGAGAGAGAGAGAGAGAGAGAGAGAGACAGAGAGAGAGAGAGAGAGAGAGAGAGAGAGAGAGAGAGAGACAGAGAGAGAGAGACAGAGAGAGAGAGAGAGACAGAGAGAGAGAGAGAGAGAGAGAGAGAGAGAGAGAGAGAGAGAGAGAGAGAGAGAGAGAGAGAGAGAGAGAGACAGAGAGAGAGAGAGAGAGAGAGAGAGAGAGAGAGAGAGAGAGAGAGAGAGAGAGAGAGAGAGAGAGAGAGAGAGAGAGAGAGAGAGAGAGAGAGAGAGAGAGAGAGAGAGAGAGAGACAGAGAGAGACAGAGAGAGAGAGAGAGAGAGAGAGAGAGAGAGAGAGAGAGAGAGAGAGAGAGAGAGAGAGAGAGAGAGAGAGAGAGAGAGAGAGAGAGAGAGAGAGAGAGAGAGAGAGAGAGAGAGAGAGAGAGAGAGAGAGAGAGAGAGAGAGAGAGAGAGAGAGAGAGAGAGAGAGAGAGAGAGACAGAGAGAGAGAGACAGAGAGAGAGAGAGAGAGAGAGAGAGAGAGAGAGAGAGAGAGAGAGAGAGAGAGAGAGAGAGAGAGAGAGAGAGAGAGAGAGAGAGAGAGAGAGAGAGAGAGAGAGAGAGAGAGAGAGAGAGAGAGAGAGAGAGAGAGAGAGAGAGAGAGAGAGAGAGAGAGAGAGAGAGAGAGAGAGAGAGAGAGAGAGAGAGAGAGAGAGAGAGAGAGAGAGAGAGAGAGAGAGAGAGAGAGAGAGAGAGAGAGAGAGAGAGAGAGAGAGAGAGAGAGAGAGAGAGAGAGAGACAGAGAGAGAGAGAGAGAGAGAGAGAGAGAGAGAGAGAGAGAGAGAGAGAGAGAGAGAGAGACAGAGAGAGAGAGAGAGAGACAGAGAGAGAGAGAGACAGAGAGAGACAGAGAGAGAGAGAGAGAGAGAGAGAGAGAGAGAGAGAGAGAGAGAGAGAGAGAGAGAGAGAGAGAGAGAGAGAGAGAGAGAGAGAGAGAGAGAGAGAGAGAGAGAGAGAGAGAGAGAGAGAGAGAGAGAGAGAGAGAGAGAGAGAGAGAGAGAGAGAGAGAGAGAGAGAGAGAGAGAGAGAGAGACAGAGAGAGACAGAGAGAGACAGAGAGAGAGAGACAGAGAGAGAGAGATGAGTGAAGAGCTTGATGATTGTACATCACTCTCTCCTCAAATCTGCTCTCCAGAAAACAAATAAACAAACATTAGGGAGTCATTTACATACAACATAATAATAATAATAATAATAATAATAATAATAATAATAATAATAATAATTTCATGGCAGATAATTTAACTTCTGTTCAAATTATTCAAATCAAAAGGAATCAATCAGTAAAAACAAAGGCATTCAAAAATCAAACAGATGAATGTTTAATAAAGTGCTGCTCAGATTAAAGCCGTCTCTTTCTCGTGAATCTGATGTTCTGAAGAGATCAGACTCCACCGCTGCGCTCCATGCACCAGAGCCAGGCCTCATGCAGCTACACCAGGGGTGCCAAACTACTACTAACTAGTCCTGACTACTAACCCGTCACACATGGGTGCAGCGTTATTATTACTCTACGCTCCGGTGCTGTCAAACGATTATTCACATACAAAATAAAAGTTTGTTTACACAACATGTGTGTGTTTTGTGCAATTATTATGTATTTTGATACACACAGTATTTTCTGAATGTTCACATATGGATTATACTATAAATATATTTAATATATAAACACAGCTTACACACACACACAAGCATTTTTAGGACGTGATTCATCACAAATAATCATTTGACAGCACTACATTTTTTTAATTAGCAATTGTACATGCATGTTATCGAAAGGAAACTTATGTTTTTTTCAAGAACAAATAAGTGACATACAATTAACTAAAAAAAAGCCGTCTGCTTCAGTGAAAAAGGAGGCTTTTCTTGGTTTACTGAGGGACTTATAATAACGGCCAGCTCACTGGATATTATGCCCATAATAAACAGATACTTACCATGAGAAAGATGGACGTTAATACGGTGTTCTTTTATAACAGAAGGACAAGCGGTCAGTAACAAACATGAGTTTGACACCCCTGATACACACTCAGCCCTAAAACAGAACTCATTTAGAAATAAAAAGGACTTCTTATAGCCTAAAGTGACAAAAAAAGAGAAAAAAAAAGGAGCTATTTCCCCGTCTATGAGAGACAAACACAGGCAGAGTCTCAGAGGTCATGCAGGAGGTCAAGATCTAAAAAAACACCCAGAAACCAGCACTGCAACACGCTGGGCCTCACGAGGGAAACACACGTGGCTCCATGCACACACACACACACACACACACACACACACACACACACACACACACACACACACACACACACACACACACACACACACACACACACACACACGGCAAGCAACAAGCTTCTTCTCATCTCCCAGATTCACAGAACAATCTAGAAATGCACTAAAAACAACGAGTACACAAGCATCTGAAAGTGAGCCGTTCTCTCACAGAATGCACACGAACGCCGTCATAAAGGTACAACACCACAGTTGTGAAAGCATTCCGAATCGTCAGTCCTCGTGTCTCGCAAGAAACCAAGCAAATGTTTCACGAACAAAAAAGCCATTCAAACCAGGAGGAACAGAGACAGCATCAAACGCACGCACGTGATTGGCTAACTGTGAGCATGCTCAGTACAAAACAGATCGATCAACTTAAAATAAATAAATAAAAGGGAAAATAACCACATGCTGTTAATAACCAACACTCAGCCAGACAACAACCAATCCATAAAACAGCCGAGAAACAGAGAAAAACTCACAGAATCTAAAGGTGGACTGCAGTAGAGATGCAACCATGCATTGCTAAGCTCTCACACACACACACACACACACACTTCCCATAATTCAACACACACACAGCTGAGCATCTTAAGCAGTTCCAGGACATGTCTGGTCAGTAAAGGTGTGAGATGGGAACATCAGAAGGAGAGAGAGAGAGAGAGAGAGAAAGAGAGAGAGACTCACCTCGATCTTCCGTCCCTCCACGATGGTCCCGTGAAGACGCTCTCGAGCTTTCTCTGCATCTGCACTGGACTCAAACGTCACAAAACCAAAACCCTGGACACGAAAGAGAAACACACATCAAGAGTCTGACCTCACAGAAAAACACACACAAATAAAACACTTTCTGTTATTTCTTTAAGAGAGTAGAGTGAGCTGGTATCTTAAGACGTTCTTCATGTTCTGAGCAGCGATAGAAATTAATCTCATCACTTAAGTTTGAACTGATTTGTACATTTTAGGGGCATTTCTACCTTTATAAGATTCTTACAATCAATCAGTCGATCAGAATAATAATAAAGACACGTCTTTCACCAAGCAAACAGAACCAGCTCTGATCAGATGAATCTTTGCAGTGAAGAGAAACAGAACCTGCATCTGAAGAAGTGTTTAGATGTATTTCCACACGGTTTCATTACGAGGATTAGAAACACACAAGTAATGTGATGTTCAGATGAGGCCCTGACGTCGCTGTGTGAGCCGGACACACACACATGCGCGCTCGCACACACACACGCGCTCGCACACACACACGCGCTCGCACACACACACACGCTCACACACACACACGCATGCTTAAGTCTGACTATTACTGTAGTCCAACAATAACATTTAACATGAATTTAAAATGGTTTCTTACCTTTGAGCCTCTCTCATTAAAAATGATCTCCACATCCAGAATCTTTCCAAATTGCTAAAAAAAAAAAAAACAAACACACACACACACACACACACACACACACAGAGAGAGAGAGAGAGAATGCTCAACATAAACAATCCCAGGTCTGTTTGTGTAATCCTGATCTTTAGAGATGTTTAAGGTGCCGTTACAGTCTGGGTCACCAGGGGGCAGAACTCTCCCTTAAACCCCTCACTGTTTGTGGTTTCTAAGATCATCTGAAGACTAAACCCTGAAGCCTATAAAGCCAGCAGTACCCCGAACATCTGCCGCAGGTCTGGGTCTCTGAAGCGGAAGGGGATGTTGGAAACATGGAGTCGTTTCGGGGTTCCTTTGGCCTCGGAGGAGTCGTCGCTGCCGGAGCCGCCGCCGGACACACACTGACCCTCGGCCTGAGGAGATCCGTCCGGCAGCTGAGAGACACACACTACATCAGCATCCAGGACATGAAGAACAGACACGCTTTCCAAACATCTCAGATAAATCAACCTCAGTCGTCGTGAAGCAAACATCAAACATCGCTCCGCTTTTTACTAAGTACTGCTTTTTCTTAGTTTTTCTGCACTCATGAATACAGTCGACTGCAGCATCTCAGGCATAAAATGTCTTACATGTCAAACCTAAATAAAATTATATATATATATATATATATATATATATATATATATATATATATATATATATATATATATATATATATATATATATATATATATATGTAAAAATGACTGTGATTGCTAAAAATTGTGATTTCTAAAAAATAAAATTGTGGCAAAACATTAAATATAAAATATTAGAAAAACAAAACAAAAACAATCACGCCAGTGAAGAGAGAAATCACAGTGACGTGAGAAGACAGGAAGTGGTTCGACACGTCTGTTGTTCCAGCTGCTGAGACGTCACCATCTGCTCGAGGAGCTTAACACTTACTTGAGCGCTGGGGTTGGAGGAGGAGGTGCTGCTGACCCCCGCAGGGGCCTCCGTCTGGCCCCCCGCCGGGTAAAGACTGCCGGCCCCGAACTCCAGCGCCAGGCCGTTCTGAGGAGGAGGAGGAGGAGGAGGAGGGAAGGAGGAGAACGGAGCCACCACACCCTCCGGAGCGCCCATGGTGTCCTGGGAAGCCTGCGCACACACACACACACACACACACACACACAGAGAGAGAGAGAGAGAGAGGGTTAATCGAGAGACCAGAAACACAGCTTAAGAGAGCCACAGTCAGGAGAACGAGAACAGAGGAAAAGTGAAATCAACAGAGGGAGAGAGAGAAAGAGAGAGAGAGAGAGAGAGAAAGAGAGAGAGAGAGAGAGAGAGAGAGAGAGAGAGAGAAGAGAGAGAGAGAGAGAGAGAGAAAGAAAGAGAGACAGAGAGAGAGACAGAGAGAGAGAGAGAGAGACAGAGAGAGAGACAGAGAGAGTAATGCATTCCTCTCACAGATGACGGCACTAAAGCCAGAGAGATTACATTTCTCTCTTTCTGGTGACAAGAGGACTCAGGCAGCTCTTCAATATTAATGAGGTCCTCGTACATAATTCAGTGCACGGGCCTCCAACACACACACGCTCTCTCACACACACACACACACACACACACACTCTCTCGCGCACACACGCTCTCTCGCACACACACGCTCTCTCGCACACACACGCTCTCTCGCACACACACGCTCTCTCGCACACACACGCTCTCTCACACACACACACACACACACACGCTCTCTCGCACACACACACACACACACACGCTCTCTCGCACACACACACACACACACGCTCTCTCACACACACGCTCCAGATCGTCCTGATGATGGTTAAACATCCTTGTAATGAAAACAGTGGCGCTGCAGTCCCTGACTCACGAGAATCCCACAGAAACACGAGCAGAAATCATCTCTCTGGGGAAAATTTATTGCAAATCCTACACTACACTTTATTACTAATTAAGACCTAATACTGAATAACTCCTCTATTACAGTAAAATACATTCTGATCAACACCATCAGTTAAAGTCATTTTCATGCAAATTTCTACATCTTTTTATTTAAAGAGAGAGAGAGAGAGAGAGAGAGAGAGAGAGAGAGACAGAGACAGAGAGAGAGAGAGAGAGACAGAGAGAGAGAGAGAGAGAGAGAGAGAGAGAGAGAGAGAGAGAGAGAGAGAGAGAGAGAGAGAGAGAGAGAGAGAGAGAGACAGAGAGAGAGAGACAGAGAGAGAGAGAGAGAGAGAGACAGAGAGAGAGAGACAGAGAGAGAGAGAGAGAGAGAGAGAGGAAAATACTGTTCTGTCAAGTGTGCATTCCTCCTCCAGCATCACTTCCCTACATGGAAACACATGAGAGAGACGCGCACGCACGCACGCACGCACACACACACACACACACACACACACACAGAGAGAGAGACAGCCTGATATTTATAGCTCTAAGATCTTCCCATCAAGCGCAAGGAACATTAATGAGCGTCGTTTCAGAAAGCAGCAGCTGATACTCAATTAGAGTCTTGATCACAGTCTCAAAACACACTAGACCTGCAGAAGACGTGAGTTTCAGAGCTTGTTGTTTGTAAATGCTATAGTTTAAGAGTGTGTGTGTGTGTGTGTGTGATTTCTGGACAGGTGACTAGAATCAAGCCATGAAGCGTCGCTCACAGAATCTGAGCTCTATTTCTGAAGCGATGTTCTTCAGGTGCTCCTGAGTCCATCCGGTGATGATGGGAGAGCGGTCAGGGAGCGAGTCTTTAGTTACGGGTCAGC
>NW_025047902.1:535000-560000 GCF_018831695.1 Puntigrus tetrazona | reverse complement strand
CTCGGCGTCTGTGAGATCTCTAGCACCGCCTCTAATTGGGCGGCAGCTTTAATTGGTCTATAGTGCTGTATAATCAGATTAGCGCCGGCCCACACGCTCCTCGTCGGGGTTCAAGCCCAGCTTTTGTTTACACGTTAAAACAAGAAGATAATCACCACACGAGGGACGGAGGACGCGCTTTTACTACAGCACTTTAACAGTCACTTATTAGGGTCCAAAAGATCTGCCGTAGTTAATATTTATAGCAGATGAGACGCTTACACAACACACGAGAGCAGAAACGAGACGCTCTCGGCTCCAGGACAGAGGAAATGGAGTCGAGGACGGTTCTGCAGAGAATCACGGGTTATTTCTGCTCTGCTGCCGCGTCTCTTCTCATCTTCTCCTGATAAACACCCTCTTTGAGCTCCGTGCAGCTCCCAGCTGGAACTAATGTCCCTCCTACGGTCCCCTGAGGGAACACTTAGCAGTGCGCACTGCGCCGCTCCAGCACGCTCCACACCGAAGAAGCATCCGCAGCGCCATCGCATCAAAACACGGACCACAATGCACTGCAACAATCCCAAGAAGAAACGAGTCGTACTGCGCCGTTCTAATTATAGGACCGAGGGGAATCTTTTTTTAAGATTGCGTCATTTATGTTCTCGCTTTCAAAACCTTCATTACTGTAATACTACAGAGCCTCGCTCTTAAACGGCCATGCAAAAAGAAAACGCATTACAGTAAGAATCTAAGATTTTTACAGTAAAAGCGATTCAACTGATGCTTTTTGCAGCACGCAAAAAAAAAAAAAACACGAAACAACGTCACGACGGAAAAAGAGAGAGGCCTGAAATGATTTGTGTTGATCAAAAGCCAGCTTTTTCTGAAATATGAGCTGGACGTGTTCTTGAGATTCAGCCCAGATTCTGCTTCCCGACTGAAAGCCCGAGTGTGTTTTTTCTGCTGATATTTGAGGATCAGATCTAAAGGCCGTCCAGAGAATGAAGACAGAAACATCTGGAGTCCATGTGTGTGAGAGAGAGAGACAATGAGTCACAGAGAACCCCTCCACCGCCCCGTCATGTGCCTCGGTTCCTTAAGGACTGACCGCTCGCGAGCGCATGCACACACACACACACACACACACACACACACACACACACACAGACACACACACACACACACACACACACACACACACACACACACACACACACACACACAGACACACACACACAGACACACAGTCTGAGAACAGAAACTATGATTCCCTCAAACTTCCTGACCTGTAACTTCCAGTGAAGAGAGAACAGCAGAATGGAGTGAGAAGGACAAGAAAGTGAACAGATGGAGAGCTGAAGGACGGAGGTGAAGAAAGACGAGATGATTAGTGAACGTGAGGACGAGTGTTTCAAAGCTCTCTGCTACTTCATGTGTGTCTGTTAGTGCCTTGAATCCGTCTGTGCAGTTTATACTTCCTGTGTGTGTGTGTGTGTGTGTGTGTGTGTGTGTGTGCTGCTGAACGCACTCAAGATGGAGGTCTACAGTCATGACATCAGTTGTGTGTGTGTGTGTGAGAGAGACACACACACACACACACACACACACTCAGTGAGGTACTAAACGAAAGACTAAGAAAATGAAAAACACATTGCTCAACACACTCAAAAAAAATAAATCTCTTTTAAAAGGTCAAACACTGAAGGGAACACACTCGATGCACGCATCCTGGAAAAACTCGAAGCAGCTCTTTTTATTGACATGAAGGAGAGTCTCGAGAACTGAGGTGTTTTAGTGCTGCTTCATGAACCCACATCAAAATAAAGACCACTAATACTTTCACACAACAGACAGACAGACGACGTGATTCTCTCTCTCTCTCTCTCTCTCTCTCTCTCTGTCTCTCTCTCTCTCTCTCTCTCTCTCTCTCTCTCTCTCTCTCTCTCTCTCTCTCTCTCTCTCTCTCTCTCTCTCTCTCTCTCTCTCTCTCTCTCTCTCTCTCTCTCTCTCTCTCTCTCTCTCTCTCTCTCTCTCTGTCTCTCTCTGTCTCTCTCTCTCTGTCTCTCTCTCTCTCTCTCGGAGCTACTATATTCTTTTAGCTTTGAGACTTATTTGCAAAGGAAACAGAATATTGAGGGCGGGGTTTATTGTGATGCTCCTCCTCAATCTTGTAGTTAGGGGCGTGGCTTGGGATTTATTTTTCAGTTTTCAATTAAATGTCACCAAGACAAGTTTTTTATGAACGGATCATTTATTGGCCGGAGGACCAGCGGTGTTTGCTAACGAAGAAACTTTTAAAAGACGCTTCCTCGACTCCGGAGCAGATGAGACTCTATTGTCTTCAGTAATAACCATCAGCACCACACCCCGACTTTACTGCTCCGCTCGTGGGGTCAAAGTTCAGAGCTGCCATGGTAACACATGTGCGCGATCCCATAGGGGTAATTACAGGAGACGCGGGGTAAGTAGGGCACATTACAACAGAAGAGCAGATTCAACACACAGCTCAGAGCAGGAGGGAAAAACATAAAGACTTATCTGCAAATCTCCAATCAGAGCGAGCGAGCGTGTGTGTGTGTGTGTGTGTGTGTGTGTGTGTGTGTGTGTGTGTGTATTAACCCCCCCCAGCAGCCCACGTCAGGATAAATGGGAGATCAGAGACTAATGCCACTCTGAAACAAGTGTAGATCTCTTTAGCACAACAAAAAGCCTCTTTACTGTCAGTGATACAGCAAATCCTCTTCTGACGGAGCGTGTGTGTGTGTGTGTGTGTGTGTGTGTGTGTGGACTGATGTGATTTTAATATCACAGTGGACAGCAGCGGCTCAGAACAAATTCCTACAGCTTCTGACCAACGATGTTCGTTAAATCTGCTCTAAACACTGGACCTGGATTCACGTTCTCCCAGGTTTGTGAAGCTCTCACAGGAGAGAGGAGAATCGGACCGGGGTGTTTACACACACACACACACACACACACACACACACACACACACACACACACACACACACACACACACACACACACACGCTTCACATCGACGTCTCATTCCTTTAATTTCCTCCATCTCCTGGTTTTCATAAGTGCTCGTCTCTTGTTACCAAACAGTTTGGCTCCTGCAGCCCCCGCTCCATTTCTGCCTCTGCTGCAGGCGTATTTCCAGTCTCTCGCTCTCGGAGCAGGATCAATACCTTTTTTGGGCTACACCAGCGAGCTCCACACACACACACACACACACACACACACACACACACACACACACACACACACACACATCTGCTCGGTCTTAAACCGTCATGGTGCAGTTTAGAGAAACCGTGAGCCATTAGCCTGTGAAAATGAGCCATTAGGGTCCATGCAGCACTTTAGATCACTTACCGGAGAACGAACAGAGAGAGAGAGAGAGAGAGAGAGAGAGAGAGAGAGAGAGAGAGAGATGGATGGATGGATGGATAAAATGTTGAAATGAGATGAGATCACGTCTGTCTACAAACACAGAGCGTGAGGAGCGGAAGAGAAGAGCTCGTGCTGGAGGATGGAAAAGTACCGCAGGATGGAGAGATGGAGAGGACTGCAGGCCTCGGATGAGAGAGAGAGATAGAGAGATAAAGAGAGAGAGAGAGGCGCTGGAAAACCACCTCTGTGATTCACGAGCATCACAACAGAGAGAGAAACCCGGGTCTGAGCGAAAGCCGTTTGTTTTCATCCCGTGTAACGGGCCAGACCTGAGAAGCACAAGCATCTATTCTGTCCTAAACACACACACACACACACACACACACACACGGAATGGTGGTTTTAACGCTTACCTGTCCGAGCTCTCCGGTTCCGTCCATCCGCGCTCGCTTGCATTCCGCCCCGACCGAATCCCCCGCCGCCGCGGCTCCCTCCGGCTCCGGATCCCCGCGCTTCATCCCCCGGACCGCCGCCGAACCCGCGTCCAGATCCCTGTCGCGCTCCAGGATCCCGCGGCTCACCGGCAGCATTACAGATGCGACGTCGGTCGACATTAACATTGAAGAGGGCCGCAGACGCTGCGTATGAAGAGCGAGCGGCGCAGGAGACGTGTTCTGGCTCAGGATCAGCGGCGCTTTATGGATCAGAACCGACGCTCATCTGACGCGTTCAAACCCGTTACAGTGTGACGCGCGCCTGCCGCATTAAAGGCCTTTGAAGAGTAGCGAGTATCTCGGGCCTGGACGCGAACCGCGAGCAGAAAAAAACCCCCAGCGAGCTTCGGAACGCTTCGGTAGATCAGAGGATCCGGAGACGAGGAACGCAGAACGGTGGGGGGAAAAAACGGGTCTAAACGCATGGAGGGCGAACGCGAAGGCAACGCGCACTGCGTCTGAAGGTTTCGGATCTCGAACGCTCTTCCAGCGAATTAAACGCAAAATCGTCAAGTTCGCCTTTAAAAACAGGCGTCGCGGGAAAACGCGAGAGAAACGCGATGCATCATTCCAGTCCTTCGAGCGATTCGAGCGATTTCCTAAAACAAAGGAGTGGCGTGGAGCTGCTGCTTTTCCTTTCTTCTCTCTCTCTCTCTCTCTCTCTCTCTGGATTCTTGCGGCGGAGAGGAAACGCACGCGCACACGCGCCCCTCCTCTCCGGTTTCCTCGCGCTCTCGTTGCTTTATTCTCGCTGCGGTTTCCCGTTCTCCCCGTTTGAGCACGAAGCGCTTTTAGCGTTTAAGAACCGAACGCAGGGTTCTGTCTGACTAGATGTGTGTGTGTTTTTTTTAAAACATCTGCGTTAAGCTCGCGACGCAGCGACCGGGAAGCGTCGACATGTGACGAGCCAATAATGAACGTTCCGTATGAGGGGAAAAAAAAAAACGTTTGGGAAAAAACCCAGACGCGACTTCGTAGCGCGCGTGCAGGAGACGCGCGCGGGCCCGTCGGTGTGAGGAGAGGACCGGAGCGCGTGGGTTTATCGGTCGTGTGATTCGGACGCGGTACAGTTTGTTCCTGCTGGATCCGCGGCGTGGAAAACCAGCGGCGAGGCGCGTCGGTGGAGCTCGCGCGACATCTAGCGGACGCTCTGCGTCATGACGTCACCTCCAGCGGACGGAACGCGCGCTTCAGGAGCTCTGGGTTCTGGGTCGTTCACCGTTCCGTCCATCTTAGGAGTGATCTGAATCAGGAAACGGTTCAAATAAAATATGAACATCTTTTTAGACCTAATTCAAGACCTGCGGTTTAATGAACAATTGAACACATCTGCCCTAAATCATTAATAATAATATCTTAATGTGGTGGTATGCCAAATTAATTAAATATTTTTTGTTTGCATAGTGTTTTTTTTTTTGGGCCGAGCCAAAACTACATTTAAAAATAAATAAATACAAGAGAGAAAAAATTCCAGGATTTTATTTGTTAATTTTAGACCTAAAAATCTAAGCAAATTCTTCATATTAATACTGTACTCTAGGCACTATTCTTATGGATTTTAGCTGTCTACAGTAATCTTCAACATCACATCCTCTCTGTTTTAAAGGAACACTAGTTTAAGTGTTTCAGAATGTATTCAGAGGATCTCAGTCTGATCAGATCAGCAGAGTTGTGATGTTTCTCTGTAGTTATCTCATGTATTAAGACCAGCGGGAGTCTCTTTTATTCACCAAACCTGCAGCAAAACAGTAAAAATATGACAAAAAAATTACTGTTCAAAATAAGTTTCTATTTTAAGAAATGTTAAAGAATTAAACAAATAAATACACTTTAAAAGAGACATGCAGGATTTAATTCAACACTGTCAATAACTATCATTTGTTTATTACTTGTGCAGTATTTATTATTCATACACATTGCCTTTATAACTCTCATTACTACAGCTAGCTGATAACTTTGTGTTAAATCATGATCTTTGAACATAGACGTCTTCATCCTGCTAGTATTTCACTTCATTATGTAACGTACGGATCTGTTTATTAAATACTGAGATCATGATATTTCTTGCTGGGGGTGTTTTCCTGTCTGTGCCGGCGATGCAGTGTTGCCAGATATTGCTAAATGAAAAGAAAAGCTTCCTAAAATGTCAAATGAAGTGGATGTTTATGTCACTCATAAACTCTCTGAAAGAGACTCCGTGATGATCTCCAGACCACAGACACTACACTGAAATGTTCATTTTGAACGGTACAGTGTGTGTGATTTAACAACAGCTTTTTATTTGCAAATAAATATCAGGATCTTTCTGTTCATCGTAGAATCCTGAAAAAATGTACTGTATTCAACTTTTTTAAACACTGATAATAATCCGAAATGTTTCCTGACCTCTTAAGATGAAGCTTTCTATAAATCTGTACTAAACATCATTTTCCCACGTATTTCCGCTCGAGGAAGATTAGATTTATTACAATTAATGCCCAAATGAATGCTTGAAAAATGACACACGACAGCAAAAGTTATAAAGAACTGACTTATTAAACACTTTTTAGCTGCTGAAAATGTTATAATAATACATTATAATAATAATTTGGAGTATGTGTTCCATAAAAATAATAAGACTCCTTAAATTATGATACAGTTATGTATTCATTTCTCTTTTATTATTGTGGTAATTCCTGTTTTCTGTGTTAAATTTCTAATTGTTTAAAAGAACACCATCATCTGATGCTTGAACTTTTTAGTGTTAAAAGGCAAAATGAACTGATGTTGATAATAAGAGCTAATATTGAACAGTAACTCTGGTTCAGTACGTATTTCTTCTGATGAAATATTTGTGTCATTAAAACTTTCAAAATTCTGGTGCCTTGAAGAGATGGAGACGTTTAGTTTTCTAGATGAATTCGTATTAAGTTTAAAAAAATGGTGAATATAGTTCTGAAACAATGCAAAGTCACTTTGGATGAAAGTTAAAGCTTTTAATCTCAATGATGTGTTTCAGTCGGGTCGGTCATCGAGGAAGGAACCTTTTAACAAGAACCTCCTTCTATTAAAATGTTGTACAGGTTTCTGTCTGTAAATTTAATTGTGTTAAAAAGAGTGAAATGAACTGAGAGAGACACACTGAAGAAAAGACACAGACTGGATCAGGGACGTTAACAAAAAAAGAAAAATGAAAGACTTTCGAATCAAATGAGGTGATATTATATTCAGAATAGATCGAGAGAGAACGCAACAGATGTTTAAACTGAGAAATCTTACACTAAATGAGCTTGTTTCTAATTTGATGTCTGATACAGATCTAAAAGTTGGCAACAGAGGACTGAAAAGATTCAGCGGAAGAACATCTAGAACCTAATTACATTCATTGACCTCAGGTCACACCATTAGTCTTGGAGATCCGCTGGGTCTTTTATCAGTGGAG
Source organism: Puntigrus tetrazona (assembly GCF_018831695.1). Lineage (NCBI taxonomy): Eukaryota > Metazoa > Chordata > Actinopteri > Cypriniformes > Cyprinidae > Puntigrus > Puntigrus tetrazona. The sequence goes on along the minus strand of NW_025047902.1, from coordinate 552,707 downwards.
TCTACGTGAGCGTCCTTCTTCGGGACTTTCTCCTGAAGTCCACATCACCTCCACCGTCTTTGTTGAGCGCTCAGCTCTTTAACCTCCTCTCTGTGAGCAGACCCGTCTCCCTTCTTGAGGACTGTGGTGTCCTTCACGTACAGAGAGAAGAGCAGAGGATCACAGACGTGAGAGCGACAGGTAATCATTAAGAGTCTGAAGATCTGTGTGAAGATAGAGACAGCTGGGCCTCTGTGAGAAAGGGACTTTGCAGGAATCCCGTGGTCTTCAGGTCCTCAGACGACACTCATCACATGATTCCTGAATGGGCCCAACACACCAACATCGGTAAACACGATCCTCCGAGCCGTCTGCAGATGACAACTAAAGCTCTGTCATGATAAAAAGAGGCTTGTTGTGTCCTGTGGGCCTAGACTCATTTAAAATAGACTGTTTCAAAGTGTTTCTATGGTTAGATGAGTCCAAAATGATCATTATTGTTTTAAATCACAGACACTGTGTTCTTGAGTTAAAGAGGAGGAGATCTTCAGAGTTCAGTTCAGAAGCAGCATCTCTGATGGTATGGAGGTGTAGAAGTGTATACTGTATGAGAAACTTCATGTTCTGGAAGGCTCTATGAATGCTGAAAGGTATATAAAGGCTTTAGAGGATGCTCCCCTCCGGATGACGTCTATTTCAGAGAAGGTCTGGTGTGTTTCAGAAGAACATAAACCACATACTGCAGATATTACAACAACATGACTTCATAGAAGAAGAGTCCGGAGCTGAATTGATTTCATCAACTTTAGAGAACGTTTAGACCATCACTAAATGAAAAATATATCAGACAAGAAAGGGACCAAATTTCAACACCAGAACTCCAGAAACTCATAAACAGACGTCTTCAAGCTGTTTTGAAACGGAGATGCTTCACCGTGATGATGAACATGACCCCGTCACAACTACTCTGAGACCTGCAGCAGACATCAGATTTAACACGAGCTCACTTTTGTGCATAAAATGTCCATTTTCCAATTTTAAACAGTTGTTATGTTATCCGTGTTCTACTGTGAATGAAATATTGGCTCATGTGACAGTCAAGGGCTCTTCTATGGTAAAGCTTGTGTGTATTCGCAAGATGTTACAGTAGATTTACTCATTTGTTCCTTGCATCACCTGTTTACGTCAAGCTCTGCTCGCAACCTGCAGTTACATCACAAAACTTTGATCCTGAAACTTTTTCTCTTCTTCAGCCAATAAAAGACAGCTTCTGTTTGTTGACCCAAAAGAACCGCCACAATTGGTTGTGTCCAAACGTCCCACCTCTGTGTCCCGCGGGAGAGACACTAAACTAAGGACACGTCTTCAGGTGATGGTCAGACAGACCTTGGCAGAGACTTTCGTGAGGATCGAAGCAGGACACCTCTGTAGTGGGTGAGTTATCTGTCAAATATTGATAATTGGTCATACCGGTGATCATTTGAAAAAGTCATGCCTTAATATATCAATATGTAATTGGGTTTTGGAAAAAATATTTGCATAAACTATGAGATATGAGACTAAAACAGCTCTGTCTTCTTTAAGGTGTTCAGCAGCTGCTCTGATTGGCTAACATCACCCGAGTGCATTTTCCCACTACAAGACAAATATATAATATGTTACACAAAACTTTTTGGTTTACCATAGATAATACACTATATAGTAATTTAATACAATTACTTGGAATTAGAAATATGACGGAAGAGTTTGCTACACAGGTTCTATGGGAGAATACAGACACTCTTAAAAATAAAGGTTCTTCACAGATATGCCATAAAATAAAACATTTTGGTTTCACAAAGAACGGTTTTGTCAAAGGTTCTATGAAGAACCATACATTTTTACAATCTTTCCCCACAAAAAACCTTTTGTGAAACAGAAAGGTTCTTTAGATGTTAAAGGTTCTTTATGGAACGAGTTAGAAAAAAGAAGGTTCTTCTATGGCATTGTGAAGCACTTTTATTTTGAAGAATGCAGAGGCTAAGCACTGAGCTTTTAGCAGAAATATAGTCTGTTCATTCCTGTGGGATTGATAAAAAGTGGTCAAAACTTAGCCAGAAATTGAGTTTCTGCTGAATTTATGGCATATATCATATTGTTTACATATTTTGTAGAAATATGTTTGGATGCAAATTTTATAAATCTATTATATATTTACTTGGGAATCTCAAAACAAAGCTCGCTTCTTTCTAACTGTAATATGGTCTATCATCATCATGCAGAGTACACAGATACAGGTTATTATATGCACTGCTTCACCTTTCAACAAAGGTTATTTGCGGGTCCTGTGCTACACTGTGACTCATCTGAAGAATTGAGCGTGGGTTAAAGTCATGGCATTAGCAGCCCACAAGGTGACAGTGTTGCTTGTGTTGATGTGGATCTTCTGCTGCAGTGTATAAAACACTACTCCAATGATCCGGATGTTACACCACACATGAGATGAGTGCAGCCATGATATGATATGGTAATTTATTTCTAGTTCTAGTACATCTAGGCTCCCTGCTGATCTCTCATGTGTTCCTCAGATCATGCCTTGGAGGATCACTAACCTACAGAGTTTAGCTCCAGCCCTGATAAAACACTCCTGACCCGAGCAGGCTAATCAGGATCACAGATAGGTTTCAGATAAACTCTATAACATAGTGGGTCTCCAGGATTGGATTTGAGGAACCTTGGTTTGGAAATGGAAGCCTGCACTGTAGGCAAATCCTTAACATTCTTAGCAGTCTAATCAAAAATGTAATTCTCGATATGATATGTTGTTTACTGACGCTCTATCATGTGCCGACTACAAACACATACACCATATGAACAAAAGTATTAGCACCTCCTTCTAATGAACACGTTTTAGTACAAAAGCATATAATGATGATCTAGGAAACTGTGCTTCTCATTTTATAGCAACAGTTTGGACAGGACCTTCTATCCTAACATGACAGCGCTTCTGTGTATAAAGTAAGGTTCAAAAAGAAATGATTGACTGAGTCAGTGTGGGAAACCTCTGCTGTGACTAAGAGCTGAAAACACCAATGACTTGTGCACACATATGGATACAGCCATTGCCAAAGTTTTGGAAATGACTTTTTCTGTTCTTCAGAAGGGGGGGGGGGTGCTAATACTTGTCCATCCTGATTTTATGAGGTTCTTAGAGACAAACTCACTCTTAAAGTCATTGTTGGATAAGGCTTGGCCATCCCTTTAATCTCAATTAGATCTTGAATTCATGTTGATAACACTTATTCTCGTCCACAGCTCTTCATCATCATGTCAAACACCTCGGCTCTGAGCCTGAACTCCAGCATCTCCGGATGGCATCAGCCTCTCTGGTATCAGTATGAAGTGTGTGCAGAAGCTCCTCATTGGTTCATCTTCTACTTTGGAGTGAAAGTACTGAACCTGGTGGCAGGATTCCCAATGAACATCCTTGTGTTGTGGCAGATTCTGAGGAAGAAGAGCGAAGGCTCGACGTCAGACGTCTTCATTTTTAACCTCTCCATCCTGGACGCCTATTTTGGCCTCATGACGCCGGTCGATCTTTCCAACCGGCTGTACTTCAACGACCCGACTGTCTGGTACTCCCAGCGTTTCGCCTACGGACTCAAAGACGTCACTCCGTTGTTCCTCACCTGTATTTGTCTGGACAGGTACATCGCTGTGGTCCATCCCATCCTCTTCACGGGGATCCGTGACACTCGCATCCGGATCGGTGTCTCTGTGCTGGTTTGGGGACTCATTCTGGCCTACTCTCTGACCAAAACCTTCTTAGGCACCATGAGCGTGAACGAGGTCTTCAGCGGAGTCATCCTCTCTGCCTTCTTCATCATGATGTTCTGCAACCTCTCCATCATCTGGGTCCTCAGGAAGAGTGTGGCAGGGAAAGATGTCATGAACCCAGTGAAGAAGAAGGCCTTCAAGATGGTGATTATCGTCCTTGCCATCATCGTGGTGAACTATCTGCCTCCCGTGGCTCTGTTGCCGTTCGCTTCCACCTTCTCGTTCATGAAGCTGCATTGTAAGGTCCTTCTTGGCGTCTTCTCCATGATGGACCTGAGCTGCACTATGGAGCCTTTGCTCTACATCTCTAAGATGGATCGATCTGTGCTCTGTCACTGCCTGCAGAGTCCTTCCAAGAAACCCATCACTGTGAGCATCTGAAACAAAAAAAACAGATTTTGTGTATGGTTTTTGGGTTTTCATTTCATCTTTCTAATGCAGTGGTTCTCAAGTGACGTGTCTCTGGTCTGTTGGTCACTGAAAGATGGGTAAACACAATGTTAAGTGCAAAAAAGTAAACAGAACATAATCAATTTGGCAGTTAAATAGACTCATCGACCAAGAAAGAAAAGAGAAAAAGCTTCCATAGGCCCAGCTACTGATGTAAAAGGTTGAAATTAAAGTCATGTAAAAACGTCTTTATCTTACTGGGCCTTTTAGGCTCCACATAATACAATATTAATATATTTCAATGTTTAATACGTACATTGGTTAGAGTTTTGCACTTATTTGAAATGATGATTTGATGAAACCAGTAGAGAAGCACTGATTTAACGAAGCGCTCTTCATCAGCATGTTGACTTTATGAAACTGTGGAGGTTGTTGTGTTTTCTGTGTCGTGTTTCCCAAGACGTCTTCTGTTTCTCCGCTGCTCGTTTGACTCCTAACGACTCTTTTCTGATTGATCTTCAGACTCTACAGCGAACGAAGCTGAACTTCACTTTCTTCTCCTCACTGCTGTGTTTGTGTCAGATAACCTGATTCTTTTACTTCTCACACATTAGATACAAGCTTTACAGATGCGTAATTAAGAACATTAACAAGTCACTAATTAAGACATTAATTAAAAAGCCTGGGGATTAATTAAGAATGAACTGAGGTGACACAGATGGCACGAGCTTGTAATTGTGTAACTAGATGATGCTACGAGATTAATTAACATGAAAAACATTTACAGTAGACGCTCACGTGAGCTTGTTATCATTGATCTCAGACTGCTAGAGATAAATGACAAGAAATATATAGTTATTGTATTTTTCATGCATAAAGGAACTCCAAAATTATACACTTGTCTGTGTTCACTTATTCCTCCATTCGGAAGTATTGCAATCATGTGTAAAACCTCTGGAAAGTCAAAGTAACACGAGAGGGTCATTTATCCTTAGGGAAAACTGTGAAGCACACAGATCTGACGTGACATACAGCTCAATAAATGAACATATTAAAAAACCTGAAACCTGAAACCTTAGTGCTAATGAGCACCTGAGTAGAGCTTCAGAGACAAAGATCTATTCAATCTCAAATGCTACTGATGCTGTTTGTTTGTTTAGAAAATTAACATGAAAGGAAAAGTTTCAAATGAACAAATGCTGCATTACGAGGATTCATCATCAATAGGGAAAATAAAGAACGCTTTCCTAAGCTCTCGTGTTAATGGCAGAGATCTCACACATACAGCGATGCAGCAGCTGATGATACTCACTGTTGTCTTGTACAGGTTTACATGTGAACTAAAACACTGAACACGTGCCTCACAGACTGAAAGAGACAAACTGACATTCAATCCCACACCAAAATATCAAACATTCAAATACATGTAAGTAAACAGACCAGTCACTAGATCAGCCTCTCTATAAAAACACAAGTTCTGACCTAAACCTGAAGTATGTTTTGGATGAGCTGACCAGTAACTCAACTGAAATTAAACAGTGTTTTGGTACATGGTGTAGACTGAAATACTTTCACTCTATAGAGTATTATGACAGTTGAGGGCTCTTATATTGTAATGTAGCAGAGCGCCAGAAATGTGTATTTGCAGTATGTTATGGTAGATTTGTTTCTTGCATCACCTGTTTACGTGAAGCTCTTCTTGTAACCCGCAGTTGCGTCACAAAATTCGTTCGCCCCCTTTCGCTGAACTGCAGAGACTTTACCGCAAACTTTTCCGCCAGATCGTCCTCTCCATCCAATCACAGACGAGATCTTCTTGTTGACCCAAAATAACTGCAACAATTGGTTGCATCCGAAGCGTCCCACCCCTGTGTCCCGCAGGAAGAGCTTTTCTCTGAGCTCCCCGAGAGAGACGCTAAACTGACGACGCGTCTGAGTTGGGTTCTGGTCAGAGAAAGGTTGACAGTCGACGGAACTACGGCAGACGCCTCTGTATTGAGCAAGAGTTCACCAGAGAGACAACCTGTTTCAGTGTTTGAAGTTCAGTAGATATAACAGTTGCTTGCCAAAGACGTATCATTATAACTGACGTCTGCAGCTCAGTTCATCATCATCATCATCATCATGGAAAACACCTCGGCTTTGAGTCTGAATTCCAGCGTCTCTGGATGGCAACGTTTACCGTGGTACCAGTTCGAGGAGTGTGCCGAGGCTCCTCACTGGTTTCTGTTGTACTTTGGAGTGAAAGTACTGAACCTGGTGGCAGGCGTTCCCCTGAACATCCTTGTGTTGTGGCAGATTCTGAGGAAGAAGAGCGAAGGCTCGACGTCAGACGTCTTCATTTTTAACCTCTCCATCCTGGACGCCTACTTTGGCCTCATGACGCCGGTCGACCTTTCCAACCGGCTCTACTTCAACGACTCGTCTGTATGGTACTCGGTGCGTTTCGCCTACGGACTCAAAGACGTCACTCCGTTGTTCCTCACCTGTATTTGTCTGGACAGGTACATCGCTGTGGTCCATCCCATCCTCTTCACGGGGATCCGTGACACTCGCATCCGGATCGGTGTCTCGGTGCTGGTTTGGGGACTCATTCTGGCCTACTCTCTGACCAAAACCTTCTTAGGCGTCATGAGCGTGAACGAGGTCTTCAGCGGAGTCATCCTCTCTGCCTTCTTCATCATGATGTTCTGCAACCTCTCCATCATCTGGGTCCTCAGGAAGAGCGTGGCAGGGAAAGATGTCATGAACCCGGTGAAGAAGAAGGCCTTCAAGATGGTGATTATCGTCCTTGCCATCATCGTGGTGAACTATCTGCCTCCCGTGGCTCTGATGCCGTTTTCTTCCACCTACTCTTTCGTGGCGTTCCGTTGTAAGATCAGCCTCTCTGTCTTCTCCATCATGGACCTGAGCTGCACCATCGAGCCTTTGCTCTACATCTCTAAGATGGATCGATTTGCCTTCTGTCAATGCCTGCCGAGTCCTTCCAAGAAACCCATCACCGTGAGTGTTTGATTTGACACTCTTGGACTCGGGTCTCGGTCTAATCCAGGGATCTCCAGCCCTGCTCCTGGAGAGCTCCAGCCCTAACACACCTACCTGTAATCATCTAATATCCCTGAACACCTTGACTAGTCAAGTTGGATCTGAAATCTGCAGGACAGTGGCTCTTCAGGAGCAGGGATGGAGATCCAGTGGTTCGTTACCAAACATGAGCCTCGGGTCTGTTGTGATGAGGCACTAAGAGCATGAAAAGCACAGTCAATTACACATGAAACTAACCATATTTAATCATTATGACAGCAAGACAGGGAGGAGAAAACACTTCCCATGGTCTTATTGATATTAAATATTGTATATCCATCACACTCCACATTATTTTGGACCACTTCATCTTCAAACTCAAATGAAAATACAGGCCAGACATCATTAAAGGTATACATTAACTTCAGTCTGGGTGAGGATGAAGATGGTTTGAGCTGAACTCACTGTCAAGTCACCTACATTTATTTAGTGCTTTTAACGATACAGATTCTGTCAAAGCAGCTTAACAATATCAAACAGGAAAATTGTGTCAATAACACTAAAAGGACAACAATAAACACTTAATCTTCTGTTAAAGGCAGTTCACCATTGTGGAGAACATTAAACCACTTGGCAACCAAAACAAACCACATCCCTATGAAGTCCATGTTCATAATTCTGTTTCTCACTAGGCCTGTTCAAGGTCTACAGACTGTAATATATTTTAATGTTCACTTTTGTTATTATTGTAATTCCCTGCATTGCTCTGATGTGAAATCTCGACTCTGATTTGATGAAACCAGTAGAGAAGCACTGATTTAACGAAGCGCTCTTCATCAGCATGTTGACTTTATGAAACTGTGGAGGTTGTTGTGTTTTCTGTGTCGTGTTTCCCAAGACGTCTTCTGTTTCTCCGCTGCTCGTTTGACTCCTAACGACTCTTTTCTGATTGATCTTCAGACTCTACAGCGAACGAAGCTGAACTTCACTTTCTTCTCCTCACTGCTGTGTTTGTGTCAGATAACCTGATTCTTTTACTTCTCACACATTAGATACAAGCTTTACAGATGCGTAATTAAGAACATTAACAAGTCACTAATTAAGGCGTTAATTAAAAAGCCTGGGGATTAATTAAGAATGAACTGAGGTGACACAGATGGCACGAGCTTGTAATTGTGTAACTAGATGATGCTACGAGATTAATTAACATGAAAAACATTTACAGTAGACGCTCACGTGAGCTTGTTATCATTGATCTCAGACTGCTAGAGATATGAATATTAGCTAATGCATGATCCATAAAGGAACATACGGACACGTCTGACCTGCTCTTCTGATCTATCAGAGCTGCACACGTGAAACTGATCTTCATCTGTACAGTAAAGCGTGTAAAGAACCAGCTCGACGTAACTCTATAAACAAGAACAGGACAAAAGCCTTGCATTAAAAGACCATCAACCCTCAGAAACGAGAGCTGATTCTCAGCATGTTCTTCAGCGTACTTGTGTTGATCCGAGGTTAAGAGCGGTTCATATCCCGGATGTGTTCTTGCTCCGCTCGGAGAGGATGCAGCAAGACGTGACAGCACGGTATCCCAGAATGCATTTCACACAAACCAGCGAGCGTTAACAGCAGAGGAGAAAACCAGCATCATGTCTAGAATACTACTGTTACATCATGAAATGTAGTTTTAAGAGTATTTCAGTTAAAACCCTGTAGTGGTTAAACTCGTTTTAGATATATTGAACAGGCAGTCTTTAGTCCTATTAATATATCAGTTGTTCCAGATCATATTATTTTGATCATCAATTTCCATAACTTTAATATTTTACGGTCGTACAGTCTACCTATTTTATGAGCGTCTTATACTTCATGTACTTTTATAATGGCTATCATTGTTTATTAATAATAAACAGACATTTAAGAAAAAGGCAGAACTGTGCTTTATGTCATATTTAATTTTATTATTCATACAGTAAAAATAATCATAGGCACATAAGAAAAATAGGCAGTGCTGTTTGCTTTTAATGTAAAATTAAATTTTCTAAATACTGACGGTAAATGAGCAAGTATTACGTCTGTCTTTCTATTAATAATTAGAAGCAATTATTAGACTTTTTTAGTATAGAGTTATATCACTATATATTACTATCTTCATATTTTTGTCTTGTTTTCTAATAAAATAATACAATTCTGGAATAAAGATGCATTTACTTGACAAGTAGAATAATTTTTTTTTTCTGAAAATATTATTCAGACTTTAGTTTTTGTTAAAACAATAAAAAAAAAATATCTGCCAATAGGGTGAGATGAATAATCCCAATTCAAAGGCTAAACTAAATCCAGATATATTTAGTTAAGTAAAAAATAACTCAATTTTTTTTACAAAACAAGACATTTTGAGTCATTTATCGTCAAGAAAAAAGCCACTACTCCAGAATTTGTAGATATTTAGACTAGAAAACAAAAGTGTGTGTGATAAAGTGCATCTTGAACACATTGGTCAATACAGGTATGTGAAGAATGTCAAATATCAGCCGATGTATTGGTCTTTGTGATAAATCAGTCAACCACTAGTTATTTTACTAATTAAGTTTCCAAAATTTCTGATTTGTTTCTGCAATTTATCACCTGTCTGTAACCCTAGCGCTGGGTAAGTCTGGCGGCGATCTCTTGGAGACTCTCCCTGCTGACCGGCGGACCGCTGACGGACGTCACGTAACCCGGATAGCGGTCGAAGAACTCCGGAGCCGGACAGCTGAGGCTCATCTCCGCTTCACCCGGCGGAAAGATGAGCGGAATCAGTTTAGCATGAGCGTAATCTATCTCAAAGCCCTCAAAGATAAGCCCCACCCCCCAGGCGCCAAGCCCCGCCTCCAGAAGCCGGGACACCTTCCTGGAGGCCAACGCCAGCCGCCGATAGTCGTCCTCCTCCAGCCGGAAGATGTCACTGGACAGGGGCTTCCTCGGGACCAGGACGGTCAGCCCGGGTGTGTTGGGGAAGGGCGTGAGGAAGGCCACGTGCTCGTCATCCTCCCACACTCTCCACTGCTTCTCCTCTCCGCGCACGATGCGAGGGAACAGCCCGGGGTCAGACGGATCTCCCAGGAAGCTGTAGTCAGCCGGCGTGTTTGGGTCGGGCAGCTGAGCCCGGACTCGGCTCCGGACCGCCTCCAGATCCTCCTCGGTCCAGCGCGGGCCGCTCTTGGAGCTGACGTATCCGGGATCGAACGGCTGGAAATCCTGTTCGGCGGCGAGGTGCGGCTTCCACTGGGAGCCCAGGCCGTGGAGCGGCACCACGAGGAGCTCGGCCCCGGCCCCGCGGTGAGGAGAGTGGACCAGAGCGCAGCGCCGCACCGCCAGACGCTCACACAGCAGGCGAGCCACCGACCTCCCGCCCAGAACCAGCAGCAGGAACGCCTCCTCAGGTAAGTGGAAGAGGCCGGAGCTGTCCGAGCGCTTGTGGCTGACGACGGTGACCCCTGGAGTCCACGGAGACGGGTGAAGATACGCCGACAGCTCCGGAGTCTCCCAGATCACGACCCGCTCCGAGACGCCACACACCGACATTCTGAGAGAGAAAGACGGGACTTTAGACACCTCGCTTCAACAAAAACCATCACCTGGAAGCTGGATGAACTGCTGCTCCGTGGATCTATGGGTTATCTGAGAGAAAATATTAGAAAATCTGGAATCTGAAGGTGCGAAAAAAATCTAAACATTGAGAAAATCTCCTTAAAAGTTGTTCTTAGTAATGCATGCTACTAATCAGAAATGAAGTTCTGATACGTTTACGGTAGGAAATTAACTAAATATATTCATGGAACATGATCTTTACCATAAAAGAGAAGTCACAGATATCACTGGAAAGGTCTAAGACTCCTAAATAGATATTTCACTGTTTTTTTCTTCATGAAAACTAGAGGCAGATATTAAAGAAACAGCTCAACAAAGAATCAAACTTATTATTCTCACTATTTGTCATTTCTTTGTCTCACTTCCAGTTATACAAACAGCTCCTACGCCGCTTGATGTTAGAAATTGGTGCCATAACTTATTATTTTAATGTATTGTCTTAATTATGAACTCACCGGTTTTTAATGCACACTATTATAATATTCACTGCACTTTGTTCTTCCTCTCGTCAGCTAAAGAACGGAAATATCGGTCTCAGAATAAACTGAATAATGTTGAAATATCTTCCTCTGGATAAAGAGAACCTGACAGGTTTAGAACAGAATAATGACAGAAAGATCACTTCCGGTTTAATTAACGATTAACACAAAAACACTGTAAAATATTCTTGCAATTTAAAACGGTTTTCTATATAAATGTGTGTTAAAGTGTAATTTATTTTGAGCATCATTACTCTAGTTTTCAGTCACAGGATCCTCCAGAAATCATTCTAATATACTGATTATTATTTCGTTTATGTTGCTTAAAATGTGAAAGTTAAAGAAGATATAACAGAAAACAAATAAATACTTTTATTCAGCAAGAACGCATTCAATTGATCAAAAGCGACAGTAAAGCGGTTTATATAAATATATGTAAGATTTCAGCTTTTTATGAAACGATCGTGAAAAATAAAACATATCACGGTTTCCTCAAACATTGCATCATGATGTTCAGAACAGAGCAGAAAGAGCTCAGAGTTTCTGAAACATTACCTTCTCAAAAGACCTCCGAGTAAAAGAGAGCAGAGCGCGCAGGAGACTCTCATCACACCGAGAACGAGTCTGAGGAAACCGATCAAACCGATCAGATCGATCAGAGCACGCGCGGAGCAAACTTCCGGGTGAACGCCGCTCTTCTTCTTCTTCTTCTGCTCCGATGAAGCCGGAAGCGCCGCCTGCTGGCCGGAAGCGGAACCGCGCTGTGAGTTCAAGCTCGCGCAGCAGATGGTCAGGTCTTCAGATCTCAATCGGAGACCCTTCTTCTATTTTAAAAATACAATCTATTAGCTTCCTCCTGCGCAAAGAATCAGTGATAAAGCGAGTGAGAAGTGTGTTCCGGAGCGCTGTTTTAACAGAAGACGGGTGACGAAAAAACTCTAATAAAACTCTATTCTGTGAAACGGTTCGATTTTTTGCTGGAAAACGCATCTGTTTTTTTCTGGGGCTGTGTGTGGGCTACTGTGTTTAATTAACAGGTGACTGGTGAGGTCCTGCTGTTTGACTGAACCGGTCTGAACCGGTTTAATCTGGTCAGATCCTGTCTAAACCACACACTACACACACCCAGGTCAACCAACACACACACACACACACACACACACCTCTCAGAGTCACAGCACTCACTAGTTAGTTATAAATACAGCATGATTTCATTCACAGTGACTGAGTGAATCATCACTTTAACAAACTGCTCTCTGAGTCATATTCTCTCTCTGAGCTGATCAGTGAGTTAAACACATAATCCATGAGCAGGACACACACACACACACACACACACACACAGACACTCACACACACACACACACACACACACACACACACACACACACACACACACACACACACACTTCTTCTAAAGTATGACTTGTTTTGTCTGAATCTGGTGGTGGTGAAGATTTGGTTGTATTTCTTGGAATATTCAGCTTTAATGTTGTGATAGTCATCACAATGCAGTAGGAAACGTTCTCTCTCTCTCACACACACACACACACACTCTCTCTCTCTCACACACACACACACACACACTCTCTCTCACACACTCACACACACACACACACACACTCTCTCTCTCACACACACACTCTCTCTCTCACACACACTTAATCTCTTAATGAAGCTAATGTGATATTAACCCGCTGAACTGAGCAGTGAGATCAGATTCTGTTCTTCACTGAACATGAAAAGCATCAGACTCTTCATGAAGACGAGGTGGAGTGAGGTGTGTGTGTGTGAGAGTGTGTGTGTGTGTGTTACAGGAACAGACTGGACTGAGTTTCAGACTAAACACACTCCTCTGTTCCTGAACAGCTGCACAGATCCTAAACTCCACAGATATACCTTTAAATAAACACCTCTTAAACTAGACATTCACTTAATACTCCTGCGGCGGGACATGACTGATTCATACAAACATTACAAAACAATGCAAAAGTCTATATAATCAGCATGCAGCTATCATAAGAATTTTTAATTTAGATTAAGCTTTTCAACATTCACATTTATAAGCAATTGGCATAAAAGTGTCTGCTAAATGAATAAAGCTTTATCTGTTTTATACTCTCTTCTCCTGAGCTGTTCTTATGTTTTACGTCATTTGAACACCAGAGTAGAAACATCTTAAAGGACCCCAAAGTTTAAGAGTTTAATAAAAAGGAAGAACATCCTATTTGAAGGTAGTGTGTAAATTCAGAATATAGTTTGTAGGTGAAGTCTGTTCAGTCAAATTCTGAGAATCAGCCTCTCCTTCAGGATCACAGCCTTCTCTCAAACACATCTATACAGAAATCACATTCTTCAGAAACAGTCCACATATAACCATGAAGTTTGACTAAACCTGTCGAAACAAACCTCAGGTCAGTCTGAACCAGAACACGGTGACCGTCTGACCTTCAGAGACCGAACCAATAACATGAGCAGAGTCTGAACGTCTAGAAAAACCTACATATCAGAGAAACTTCTGCCAATATTTACACAATATTTTATATTAGTATATATATATATATTATATATATATATATATATATATATATAGTAAACTACTTCCCCTGATCACTCATTTTAGATGTAGAAGCATTTGAGTAATTTCTGCTTGTTTTTTACGTGTATTCTGAGGCACATCTAACAGGGGTTTCAGGACAGATACAACTTAAAGACATTACTTCTGTCTTTATTAAGCTGATATACTGGGCCACTTCCTCTGATCGGCGTGGTTCAGGCACTCCTCAGTTGAGAACGACTAACAAATTTTAATCTGGTTTATTCAGGTCAGTCCTGTTTCACCTGGTTTATGGAGCATAGCCTTCCGGCAACCTTTAATCTCATTTGTTTCACTTTGATCATCTCTGAGGTGTGTTGAGGGGTGAGGTAACAGGGAAGATCTGAGGGAATAGCATTTTTCCCTTTATAAGAAAAAAACCCCCGAAAGGAACCAGCAGAAGACTGAATGAGTTTAATGGCGTCTTTATTAGAAAACAGCAAAGCGATTCTACAGCCGACACACACTACACCGTGAAGGATCTAGCATGTTCAGCCGGTTTAAACAGCACATATGAAGCCTATTTACAAGCTCTACAGAAACAGATTCAGTGTAACAACTCTGACTGATGAGCCCCTTACTGGACGATAAACGACTCGAGTGAACGTGACAGAATGAGTGAGTGAGTGAGTTTAGTACAGATGAACACCAGGGCAAGCAGCTAACCCTAAGCAGAGCTGACGGCCTCCTGGGCTTTGGCTTTGCTCCTGCGGTTCTTGGCGGACCGGACCTCCTCCATGAGGTCCTTCAGGTAGCGGATCTCTCGGCTGATGGACTCGGCCTTCTCCTGGAGCTGCTGGTTCTTCTTCTCCAGCTCGGCGCACTCGGAGTTCAGCGTCTCCTGCTCGACGCGCTTCTTCTGCCGATAGCGCGTCGCTGCCGTTTTGTTCTGCTCCATCTTCTTCAGTTTCTTCTCCACCACTTTAGGAGCGGCTTTCACGGCCTCCGGGTCGGGTCTGGAGTAGGGTTTGGTTCTGGAGGAGCCGGCGGGCTTCGGCGAGGCTTCGAGATCAGAGACGGAGATGCCGCTGTCGCTGTCTGACGGATCGGAGCCGCTCGGCTCCTCTTTAGGGGTCAGCAGCAGCACGATGTGGGACGGGTCAGCACGATTTCGGTCGACTGAAGCACAGACACCTCGCTGCCCAGCTCCAGTGTGCAGCCGGGCTCCGGAGACGGAGGCTCAGACTTGACCTCTACGGGCTCCTGAAGGTCGAGGGTCAGCGGAGGCAGAGTCAGGCCCAGCTCCGACGAGCCGAACGGGAGCGAGTCCAGGTCCAGGTCCATGTCGGTGTCCAGACAGGCCAGAAGCTCCTCCGGAGAACTGGGAGGCTCGTCCGAATCACACGAACCGATGAGAGAATCCAGGTCGAAGTCATTCAGGTCTAATTTCTCCGTCATCCAATCCATGCCAGAAAAAGCATCGCCTGCTGGAGGAGAGAGCATTTAGTCAACGCTGAGATGCACACCCAGATTTTAACAAATAAACCAGTGCTCCCACACTACTAGTAGAGTACTAGTGATCTCTGAAAGCCACTCAGTTATTTTATTAATTTTGCTTCTGTTCAGTGATGACCTACAGAACACCAAAAATAGCACATTTCTTAGAAAATATGCATCATGCTAGTTCATTTAACTTAATAGTTCCATTCAGGACCATTTCATCAAGCTCTCATCAGTATATTGAGTGGTTTATTAATTCAGTCAAGCTTTTGCCAATTTTCTTTTTTTATATTTACACATTCATTTTCAGTTATTTTAATACATCAAGCTGCATTAAAATAAGACTTAAAATATTTAAATAACCCTGACATCTGCCCCACATCAGAAGCAGTGAAGGAGTGAAGCGTCACCTGTGCTCTGCTCGGGCTCTGATTGGGCAGTGAGCAGCGCAGACGGCCAGGAGAGCTCCAGCAGCTCGGACTTACACCCTACAGAAGCGGGACGAGAGGGAGAGAGGGGCGAGAAAGAGGAGGAAGATTCAGCATAAGAGGAGGAGAGGGGCGACGACGACCCCTCCGACAGAGCACTCTCCTCATCTTCGTCCAGAAGGGGCCCAAAGGGGTCAGCCGTCAGAGACGAGGGCCCCAAGAACAGGGCCCCCACGTCCTCCAGAGTCATCTGAGACACCATGACAGAGGGTCAGAGGCGAGGCGGAGCGGGACAGGGGTTCTGGAGAGCTGGTGATCGGAGTGGAGGTGCTGTCTACAGCAGCAGAGCTGTGGGTGGATGCCACAAGGGACCTGAAAGAAACCAGGAGAGACGACATTACCGACTAGATAAGACTGTTCACGTCTCGCATGTATTGAATAAAACCAACCGGGTCTGGAAATTCAGAGTGAAAGATCATTTCAGCAATAACTCTACTGTTGTATTTTTTTAAATTGTTTAGTATTAAGAAGCATTCACAGGGTTGATTTACTTGGGCACTACAAGTCTTTTTTTTTTTTAACAAAGACAAACCAGTTCTCCATTCCCATCCCTCGCTGGAGAAAAAAAAAAAAAAAAAAAAAGGCTTTTTAATTTGCTTCCTCGCACTGGATAACTAGTTATGATCACCAGAACTGTAAACCAGTTTATCCAGTCTCTGTACGCCTAAAGGCATTCCAGTTAAACAGACCTACCAAACAAGATGCCATCTGGGAGGAACTGGAGCTGCCCCCCCCCACACACACACACACACACACACACACACACACACTAATATTGACCCTGACCGCCTCCTCCTAGCAACTATAATTAACCCGTCTAACAGTTCCCCTATAGGCAGGAATTTCCCCGCCCTTCTCTTTAAGATTTCCTAACATGGTCATAAGTACGGGAAGCCCCGCCCCCCGGTTCCTGCGCGAGGTGAAGGTGTCCCTGACGCCCTCGCGCCATTTCCAGCGCCTCGGTCACGCGGAGGGAGCGCGCGCGCGCCATTTTGAGGCGCCACGTTGCCGCTCCGCGATAAAACCCGACTGTTTATTTCGCGGATTAGCGCGTGTCACTCTGTCAAATGACAACAGAGACCAAAACAAACCGAGATCGTCCGAAAACACTCTACACGGCAACAACACGAACCCGCCAAACGCCAAGCTAGGCTAATAATAACAGATACTAACAAAACGGACAGCTTTCATTCGTGTCACACTTGATTATTACGTCACTAAAGCAAATCCCGAGAAGCACTTACGCCATTTTGCCAAATAGAGCCAGTGCACTTGACCGCTGCACTGCCGGGTTCGCCGCTGCGATTGTTGCCGCTGCAAGCCGCTAGACTGCCATGATTCCCGCGGAGGAGCTGCGTGAGGAGAGACCGGAGCGAGGGACGCGGAAAACGGAGACACGGCAGCGCTTCCGGTTATATAGGCGCGCAGCACATCCACACAGTGCGCTTCCGCAGCCGGCGTCTGCGCGTATCACTCCGCCGGTGTCCGCTTGCTGATTGGCCTCAGCGCCTGTCAATATTTACCAAACAAATAGTACCTAAATATTTACGTTCTCACGGGATGTGGGTCGCGCGCGCGGAGTTCAGACACGAAAGAAAGTCGTCGGAATCACACTAATATATTAGATAGTGCGAACAAATTACAGACTTAATACTTTAAATAGGTTTTACTGACATGCGAAGTTTGTGCTAACGTTTGGTCTAAATTCCTGCTCTTGCGATCTGATCGTTCTTGGAGAATGGAGACAGAATGCAGTGTTAAATACAAATGAAATGCTCAGGCAATATAGAATTATATTGCTAAAATATGCTAGCATTTGACAAATTAGCAAAGGTGCAAAGCAAGAATCCATGAGTTAT
>NW_025047902.1:525000-532500 GCF_018831695.1 Puntigrus tetrazona | reverse complement strand
CATCAGTGCAGACCTACGAGAGCTGCTCTTCTTCTGCTTACGCTTCACTTTATCTGCAAGGAGACGTACGGAACAAAGCTTTTTATAAAAATCACGGTCTACTAGTGATTGAGAGAACGAACCTGTGTGTAAACGCAACAAAAACATGCTTTAAAACAACTTAGAAAAACCCACTGTAAATGTTTTATTACAATTATAATACATTAAAGACTATAAAAAATATTATAAAATACAACTAAAAATTAAGTGTTTGTATAATATGTGTTTTATTTACTTGTTTGGTTTGATTTATCTACAGCTTCTACATAGATGCCAGTAATACTCTGATTAATCCGAATCACTGTTTCAAAACAAATGATTCATAAAAGTTCCGAAGCTTCACGAGGAAGTGATTCGAAAGCGTCCCTCCCTGAATTAGCTTCACAAGAAAATACTTCTGGTTACCTTTCTCGTTAAATAATTCAAGCCCTCTTCGGATCACAGATGCCGACATGATCAAAGCGATGAATGAAGTGTTATTTAAATATAAATAAGATAAATGTAGTGCAGAGTGAAGCCTTCGGCGTTCTCGTGTCGCGTGAGTTCAGCGCGTGCGTCTCGGGCGGAAACACGAGCACCGAGAGCAACGTTCCGCCTGCTTCAATAACATTAACATTAATATTAATATTTAATATGAACGAGATGAGAACTTTTCTGTACACATTTCCTTGATTTAGTATTCAATCTAAACCGGACTGTTGAGTATAGTACAGTATTTTTTTCTTTCTTTCCTTCTACTACTATTTCATTATCGTTGTTGATGGAAGCTTTCGCAATTGATTTGTCATTGGACCGGTTTTCTTTAAAATCTGGTTCTCAGTGTCATGGCCTTTGCATTTGTTGATCTGCGCCGATAAAGGATAAGTTCAGGCTCGAATCATATGACTATTTAATAAAATGTGTCTCAACAATTCTTGGCTCATTCTTGTGACTCCGGGGAAGAACATCTTGTGATTTTATTTAGTTCATCGTGGGGTTTTTGACCTTAGTGTTGAAATATCATCAAGATGTTTATCTGCTTCAGTCCAAACCTTCAACACGGAAAGAGATCTTGAGCAGAATCTTTCTACTGTTTCTTTTCTGCTGTTAAAGCTTGCTTTCTTATTGAGATTTTGAAGAGAGACTGGAAACACATCTTCAGTCTGTGAGGTAAATGAATCTCACACACACACACACACACACACACACACACACACACACACACACACACACACACACACACACACACACACACACACACACACACACACACACACACACACACACACACACACACACACACACACACACACACACACACACACACACACACACACACACACACACACACACACACACACACACACACACACACACACACACACACAGACAGACACACACACACACACACACACACACACACACACACACACACACACACACACAGACAGACAGACACACACACACACAGACACACAGACAGACAGACACACACACAAGGGTAACATTTCAATAGACCTTTGAAATTATTCAGCACTTAAATTAAGATGATTAAAAACCCATTTAATTTATGAATTAAGTAATCAATAATTAATTGATAATAAATAATAATAATAATAATAATTATCATTTAAAGCACAGCCACCACAAAACCAGACTTTAGCACATCTTTTTATTTTGGGATCATTATGGGTTTAAATTAAGATTTAAAGCCTCAAGATCTGGTTTAAGAGTCGTGATACTGTTTCTCTGAATCAGATGATAGCACAGAAGACACGGGCTACTGATGCTTAGAGAAGCAAACACATGAAGCTGAACATGAATACACAGCTCTAGAATGAGTGAGTGTGTGTGTGTGTGTGTGTGTCTGAGTGTGTGTGTGTGTGTGTGTGTGTGTGTGTGTGTGTGTGTGTGTGTGTGTGTGTGTGTGTGTGTGTCTGTCTGTGTGTGTGTGTGTCTGTCTGTGTGTGTGTGTGTGTGTGTGTGTGTGTGTGTGTGTGTGTGTGTGTGTGTGTGTGTGTGTGTGTGTGTGTGTGTGTGTGTGTGTGTGTGTGTGTGTGTCTGTCTGTGTGTGTGTGTGTGTGTGTGTGTGTGTGTGTTCTTCTGTGTCCTAATCTCCTGAAACATCTAGGAAAGAAAGCAAGCCTCTCTGTGAGGTTACAGTCATTACTGAATGCCGTTTAATGTAGTGTTTTTGTCTCAGTAGCTGTAACAGATTACAGTTACATTTAATACTATATTTAATAATTAAATGAAGCATCAGCAGGGGGCGCCAGATATTCTGAATCCACGAAGAAATGGCTTCTGTGTTTTAGTTTTTTTGTTGTTGTTTTGGTAAAATCTGGGCGACATAGAAAACTAGTTCCTGTATTCCAGTGTGAAGGTAGCAGGAATCTTTTATTCATTCATTTTAGCTCATAATGTTTGATCTTATAACGTGAAATTATTGCAATGACTGAACGTAACTGAAAAGTGCTGGTAGTTTTAGGCCTCTCTCAGAAAGTAGTCTGTTAGAAAACTTCATTCCTGGCTCTTTATCACACACTCACTGGCTTCATGTATATTTAAAGAAGAGCGCGAGGCATGTTTTTTTTTGTGTCTGAAGGAGATTTTAAGGAAGAAACCGCGGGGATTTTTATAGCAGCTCTTCTGAGAGAAGTAAACGTGGTTTCTACAGAAGCGAGAAACAGACCGCAAGGATTTTACCATTTGATTCTCTTCAAACGAAAACAGACACAGAATGAAAAAGGAAAGCCTTCATCTCGAGAAGATCAGAGTAAACCAGAGATCTGAGCTTGAGCTGCGGTGAGATGGAGACAGGTCAGTGTTTTCATTCATAGCTCCTCTGAGGTTTAAGGTCAAGATGATTTATCAGAAGAAATGAGGAAGATTAACCGAAGAAACCGTAGACTGATGAAGAGATGAAGAGAGTGTTTGATTAGAAGATGAAAAAAACAGCAGAGGATTGAGAGAAGGATGTGACAGAAGAAAGAGGTGTGAGGGACTGATGGAGGATGTAGCGGCTCTTTTTTCTCGTAAAAAACTGTGTGTGTGTGTGTGTGAGTGTGTGTGTGTGTGTGTGTGTGTGTGTGTGTGTGTGTGTGTGTGTGTGTGTGTGTGTGTGTGTGTGTGTGTGTGTGTGTGTGTGTGTGTGTGTGTGTGTGTGTGTGTGTGTGTGTGTGTGTGTGTGTGTGTGTGTGTGTGTGTGTGTGTGTGTGTGTGTGTGTGTGTGTGTGTCTGTGTGTGTGTGTGTGTGTGTGTGTGTGTGTGTGTGTGTGTGTGTGTGTGTGTGTGTGTGTGTGTGTGTGTGTGTGTGTGTGTGTGTGTGTGTGTGTGTGTGTGTGTGTGTGTGTGTGTGTGTGTGTGTGTGTGTGTGTGTGTGTGTGTGTGTGTGTGTGTGTGTGTGTGTGTGGTTTGTTCTAGAGCTGCGGTAAAACCAGAAAGGTTTTTTTCTTCCTTCCTCAATCTGTAGTCCTCCGGTCTCTATCCTGTCTTACTCTAGGCCAGCTCAGCTTTACCTGAAACTCTTTGTCTTCTTCTCAGAAGGTGGTTTTAGTTTAATAGAAACATGAACCCGTCTGATTCGTCAGAGGACGTTTTTACTGGCAGGGTTTGGATCGGCCGGACTTAGTCAGTAAACCAGACTAAACCAGACTAAACCAGTCTGTCCTGCAGTGATGGACCTGGTCAGCTTCAGTAGTCTTCAGTGTTTGTGTCTGGTCGTGTTGTCTTCATTAGACTTGAGCTGAAAGACATGTTTTCTAGTTTGTGTCTCAGTTAAAAGGTTGAAACTGCCCCAAAATAACTGAAGGAAACTGCCTCCGAAAGAAAGAAACTACTTTCACATGTTGAGTATTAAAAGACCGTCAGTGACATGTAGTTTACAGGCAGGTGTGTGTGTTATAAATAGTCTTTTCTAAACGAGTCTTGAACAGAATCACTGGAGAGTTTCTGCATGTCTTTCTGACGTCTTCTTCAGGTGCGGGTCAGGTTTTATTAACCAGAGTTTCTTCTGTCCAGACGGCAAACACAGCCTGATTCTTTTTCTATTTAAGTGATATTTCTCACTCAATTCTCTTCTTCTTCAGAATGAGTGAAGTATACCAACTTTATAAAAACTTTGTGATTCATGGCTTTGATTCAATAGATGTAAATAATTCCAGTAGTTTTTTAAGATCTGCTTCCATAGAAGAACCTTTCTGTCTAAACGGTTCCATAAAGAGCTGTTTCACAAGCGTTTTTTGTGCTGAAGATTATAAACAGGTAAGAAAGATATAGTTCTTTATAGTTCATCAGAAGCAGAAAGGATTCTTCTATGATTCTAATGATTCTGCGATCAACCTTTTGCAGTAATTTTACAGACATGAACCCAAATGAGATTAAAAATACAGGAAAAGCATTAAAACATACAAGTGAAAATATCTCCCATTAAAAAGATTTTTTTTGCATCGCAGACCAGCGAAGAAAAGCACAGTGTGTGTCTGTTTTTTGACTCATGGTTATCTAATTCTCATTAGTTTCATTAATTAGAAACCCGTTTTGAAACCCTGGATCATTCCTAGTATTAGAAAGCAGAAATCACACTCGGTCGACGTGTCATTTATAGACGATAGTGATGAAATAACTGTGGCAGAAGTGAGATGTTTAAAGAGTCCTCACACATCACTGACAGATAAAAACATCTCTAACGCTGTCTTCTAGTTTGACTCGAGTTCATCTTCACGGGATCCTCTCGGTTTCAGTTTGACCTTTTAAGGCAGTATCTACAGACCTCTTTATTTTCATCAGAATGGAAAAATAGAAAAAAGGGGAATCAGATGATTTCTAATATTATGTTCAGGATCACCCACACGCCGAAGCGAGCTGCTTGATGGCAGACAGTCACATCACATTTATTTCTGAAGCTCTTTTCACAGTTATAGCCTCACGGTGATCAACAGAACCAATCACAGAAACAGATGAAACGTAGAGAACCAGGTCTGGGTCTTTAGGACAAATACAAAGCTTAACTTTAAGCAGCACACATGTAGATGTTCCTAATAGAAGATTAGGAATAGATAGATATGATACAAAATCATATACCCAGGAAAGGCACATTTATGCAAGACAAACACTTGATTCAAGTAAAATGATATATTATGTTAAAATCGAACATGATTTTGATCGCAGGTTCAGGTTTGGTTCAGTTCAAGTCAAGTTCACTTCAGGATGAGATTCAGCTCTGCAGAAGATGAGAACTCAGAACAGATCAACAGATTCTCTGATAGTGTGATATGGACTGATGAATAATGTTACAACTGAAGCAAAGTTTCTACTAAAACAGATCTTCTAAGAATAACGACGGCATCAAAGAGGAAATGTGTCAGGAAGGATGAGATGGCATGAGCGTTAGAGACGTCATTGAGTGAAGGAAGAGCACCGATCACGGAAAGAGAGACACACACCGAGGAGGAGAAGAGAGAGGGGTCAGGAGAGAGACGCTTTACACGAGGAAGACAGCAGCACATCAACAAACTCAGCTGAATGACTGAAAGGGATCTGAGTTTTGTCTGAAATGAAATCAGCGTTAATGGCTCAGACCAACACTGATGTGAAGGGACCAGTCGCTGGAGTTTTGTTTTTCTGAAAGAGTGAAATGAGAACATGTGCTTCTGCAGCTCAGACCAACACTGATGTGAGAAGAACACAGGTGCAGCCCCTCGGATGTGTGTTAACCTTCAGAGAACGACAGAACGAGAGAGAGAGAGAGAGAGAGAGAGAGAGAGAGAGAGAGAGAGAGAGAGAGAGAGAGAGAGAGAGAGAGAGAGAGAGAGAGAGAGAGAGAGAGAGAGAGAGAGAGAGAGAGAGAGAGAGAGAGAGAGAGAGAGAGAGAGAGAGAGAGAGAGAGAGAGAGAGAGAGAGAGAGAGAGAGAGAGAGAGAGAGAGAGAGAGAGAGAGAGAGAGAGAGAGAGAGAGAGAGAGAGAGAGAGAGAGAGAGAGAGAGAGAGAGAGAGAGAGAGAGAGAGAGAGAGAGAGAGAGAGAGAGAGAGAGAGACAGAGAGAGAGAGAGAGAGAGAGAGAGAGAGAGAGAGAGAGAGAGAGAGAGAGAGAGAGAGAGAGAGAGAGAGAGAGAGAGAGAGAGAGAGAGAGAGAGAGAGAGAGAGAGAGAGAGAGAGAGAGAGAGAGAGAGAGAGAGAGAGAGAGAGAGAGAGAGAGAGAGAGAGAGAGAGAGAGAGAGACAGAGAGAGAGAGAGAGAGAGAGAGAGAGAGAGAGAGAGAGAGAGAGAGAGAGAGAGAGAGAGAGAGAGAGAGAGAGAGAGAGAGAGAGAGAGAGAGAGAGAGAGAGAGAGAGAGAGAGAGAGAGAGAGAGAGAGAGAGAGAGAGAGAGAGAGAGAGAGAGAGAGAGAGAGAGAGAGAGAGAGAGAGAGAGAGAGAGAGAGAGAGAGAGAGAGAGAGAGAGAGAGAGAGAAAGATATTTACTAGAGTTGTAATGTGGTTTTAGGAGAATAAGCACACACTGTGGTCAGTTATTTTCAGCTTCTCGGAAATATGAGGCCCTGAAAACACACACACACACACAAACACACACACTCAAACACGTACACACATGTACAGAGACAGACTAGCACACACATTTTCTTCTAACCGTGTACACACACTCAAACATGTTTCCATCAGTTGGCGTCGAAGCGTGTGTTTTTGGGTATGATGGTCAGGAGTGTGATGCCTCCACCTACACACTTCTTGTTTCCTGCCTGTAAATGTCATCACAGCCGAGCAATCCATGACCTGTTTCACTACCTGTGTGTGTGTGTGTGTGTGTGTGTGTGTGTGTGACAGGAAGGGCTTCGTTCGTGGAGGATCGCTGTGTGTGTGTAATCTGTGTGTGTGATCCGGGAGATGAGCGAGTGACAGGCGACCGGGACGTCTCCGCTCCACACGTACGTAACACACTTTTATTCACTCCACACACACCTTTCAGCGTCAGGACACTCGAGTGTTTAGACACAGACTGAATGAGCTCTCTAGAGAACACTCTTCTTCAGTGGAGCTGAATGAATGAAATGAAGTCTGATAGTGTAGTGATGAAGATCATCATCATCATCAGCGCTGTTTCAAGCTCAAATATAATATGATAATAATATTTAGGAGTATGTTGATTTATTAAGTTTAAACACTGCTGATAGTTCTCTGTGTCATTGATTATTAATTACAGTTTATTCAAGCAGGAAGAAAATACATTTTTTTTGATGTGACATGTTTGAGTTTAGTTACTCCTGCTGCCTGCGTTCCTTCGGTGCCGTGGTTAACGGTGTTTATCGTCGTGATCTGAGCCCGCTTTAGAAGCTCTGTGTCTTATATCTCTGAGTCTGTGGGTGATGTGTGTGTTTTTTTTTTTGCGGTTTTGGGTTTTTCCGCCTGATGAGTGTGTGAGCGTTCGGGGGAAGAGAGCGAATGCTGAAGCCTTGTTTGTCATGTTCTGTGCGTTCGCCGGGAAGACAA
>NW_025047902.1:515000-520000 GCF_018831695.1 Puntigrus tetrazona | reverse complement strand
GCGGATCCGCTTCCGTGTGCTCATGCGTGTTCAGGACTTGTGTGTGGTTTGTGACGCAGATGCAGTCTCTCAGAACGACCAAACCAGACGAAACACGGAGGACAGTTTCCTGATTCTTTTCACTAAAACTCTACCACAAGGACATCGAGCAGTTTAGAAGAATAGTGGTTTCAGTTGAGAGTATTTGTAAGATTCTACGTCCTGAATGTTTTCATAATATATAGTTTCTATTTATAAGACGTTTGGCGCCAGAAACATTACGGCTACTATGAGACAGAAACACAAAAGCAGAAGTGTAATGTTCTTTGGGAAATGCATGTTATTGTTATATTGTTTGTTTTTGTATGCCATTTCATGTTGTATCTCGGACTCAAACGCATGTTAAATGATGATGTCTGCTGTCTGGATGAATGTAAGAGAAACCTGTAGTTCTCAGCCACCGCGATTTGCTGCTAAATAACATATTAAAGCATATTTGTGCTCTGTTTGATTAGCTGATTGAACCCAGGTATTATTATAGGTCAGTTAGATCAAGTAATGCTGTTTCTTTTATCTTATAGACTTGAGTGTCAGACCTGAAAGGGCCGTTTGTGTGTGTGTGTTTTTTAACACATTGAACTAAATATACACACTGTATGCAATAGCACTGATGATGAATGTAAATAAATTAATAAGCAAGGCACATATAAAACATAGAGGCAAAACAGTACCAATAAACTTACATGTATTCTAAGAAAGAACTTCGTTCCTCTTCAAATAAATCGAGTTGTGTTATTATTTCTGTTTCTGGACCCTGCTACTTTTTACCAAATCTAATGATGAACACAAAGGGCCCCGAGGAGCGTCAGGTGAGACCCGGCGGAGTGACGTCACGGCCGTTGCTAGGCGTCGGCTGTCGCCGAGAGACCCGTTACTCGTGTTCTCACACACTCTCGGTCACGCGGGGCTGTGCTGTTATTGATCCGCAGCGGACTTCGGACTGACAAACACTGCGCCTCACAGATCCCTCGGAACATGTGAGCCTCCGGAGCCCGCTGAGAACCCGCAGAACCGGGACCGACAGCCCAGGATGAGCGGCAGATAACGGCTCGGTTCGGTTCGTGATGGAGCTCGGGAACGGATTCGGATCGGCTCCGGATCGAGACAGCGACACCGACACTGTGAGAGAGAGCCGTGTTTGATCACAGAATGAAGCGAGCATTGCACAACAACTGCGAGATAATACTGTGAAAGAAGTTCAGTGCTTCTGTGTTTAACAACAGATTCCTCGCGTCGATCCGGATCAGACCCAGAGAACGAGAAGGAGCTTCCAGAAACGGCTGATTGGCCTCATCTTCACCATCATCATCCTCGTCTTGGCAGGATCTTCATCTCTTCTCTGGTACTTTCTGGGTGAGGAACGAGTCAGTTATTGGTAAACTAAAACTTAGAAGATGCCAGACTTAAGAACAAATACTTGTTAAATTGAAATGCGTTTCAGGATAATAATGCAACACACACACACACACACACACACACACACACACACACTCACACACACACTCACACACACACACACACACACACACACACACACACACACACACACACACACACACACACACACACACACACACACACACACACACACACACACACACACACACACACACACACACACACACACACACACACACACACACACACACACACACACACACACACACACACTCACACACACACTCACACACACACTCACTTTAGAGTAATAACCCTTGACATTCATGTAAAAGAAGAGAAAAGAAGAGAAGTTCACTTTCCCGACTGGAGAACTAATCTGATTAAAACATCTAACGGCACACAGTTATCAGATTCAGTGCACGCCGGCGAGGATCAGGCAGCTTGTCTGAGAGAATCTCAAAGAAATCAAAAGAATGAACTCAACTCAAGAAAGATAAACAAAGTTTGTTTTCATATTTATACCATGCAGCCTAAGCAACATAATAAGACAAATTCGACATTACATAAAAGAGTTAAAATAAATAGTTACTTTTAGTTCAGTGTTTGAATGTTCAATTATTGAAAGGATAGTCAACGTTGTCGACTGTTTTTACTGCATTTGCTTGCATCGCTGTGATAGATGACTTAATGGGAGACGAAACAGGAGCGGTGCAAGAACTGAGCCTTGTGGGACACCGTATGTGATGGCCGTCTCACGCTCTTCTACACTCACAGAATAACCTCTCTCTTCTAAATACGACCTGAACCGAGTACCATCCCAGAAAACCCGACGCGGTTTTCCAGTCTCTCTAGAAGCATGTTATGATCGACAGAGTCAAGCGCAGCACTAAGATCTGCTCTACTGTTTCTTACGAGACGTTGCTGTTGATATCGATTGACATAGTGACTTCTTTTGGAGATTTCAGTCGATTCTGTGTGATCTCTTCACTAGATGGAGTCCCAGTCACCTTTCTGATATTACTGATCCTCTCAGAAAAGAATCAAACTCATTGCATTTGCTGTCAGGTTTGTTAGTTTCTCAACCGTAAAGAAAAGAGTGAGTGTTGTTTAAACTACTATTCACGAGGTCTTTGGAGATGCTGTAGTGAACTTCCAGTATTGTCTTCCTCCACATCCTCTCTGCTTTGTCTTTTCATACTCTGAAAAGCTGTTGATTTTCTTCATGATGATTTCTGCCAATTACACTCTTAAAGGAATCAAGGAGAGATGTTTAGACCCTCACTGATGAGAAATCTAGAGTGTGTTCCTGACTGTGTGTGTGTGTGTGTGTGTGTGTGTGTGTGTGTGTGTGTGTGTGTGTGTGTGTGTGTGTGTGTGTGTGTGTGAGTGTGTGTGTGTGTGTCCATGTACCCGAGGAATCAGGTCAAAAGTGTTTAAAACACGGATCATTTCTGTAGCAATCTTGATCTCTGTATTATCTGTATGAATATTAAAGAAGTTAGTAAAGTTAGGAGCTGCTTCATCGAGGACTGCGGCGGTCTTTCATTTAAAAACATCAGATCCTATTTGTTCGTGGTGATCAAGTCATTAGGGACCACAAAAAAGTGGATGTCAAGCCCTCCACACCTTCTGTCATCATTTACTCACCATCCATATCATATTAAACTAAAAAAGAAGAAGAACATGAACCATATTGTCATACAGTCTCCTTTCACTGTCTCTCTCTCTCTCTCTCTCTCTCTCTCTCTCTCTCTTTCTCTCTCTCTCTCTCTCTCTGTCTCTCTCTGTCTCTCTCTCTCTCTCTCTCTCTCTCTCTCTCTCTCTCTCTCTCTCTCTCTCTCTCTCTCTCTCTCTCTCTCTCTCTCTCTCTCTCTCTCTCTCTCTCTCTCTCTCTCTCTCTCTCTCTCTCTCTCTCTCTCTCTCTCTCTCTCTCTCTCTCTCTCTCTCTGTCTCTCTCTCTCTCTCTCTCTCTGTCTCTCTGTCTCTCTCTCTCTCTCTCTCTCTCTCTCTCTCTCTGTCTCTCTCTCTCTCTCTCTCTCTCTCTCTGTCTCTCTGTCTCTCTCTCTCTCTCTCTCTCTCTCTCTCTCTCTCTCTCTCTCTCTCTCTCTCTCTCTCTCTCTCTCTCTCTCTCTCTCTCTCTCTCTCTCTCTCTCTCTCTCTCTCTCTCTCTCTCTCTCTCTCTCTCTCTCTCTCTCTCTCTCTCTCTCTCTCTGTGTGTGTGTGTGTGTGTGTGTAGAGTACAGGGTGTGGGTTCTGGAGCCGAAGCTGGTTCAGCAGTACACAGCCAGTGTTTCTATACTGAATCTGAACTTCTCGGTCAGTCTGTCCAGTCACGAGAGCTCAGAGTTCAGATCTACGTCTGCATCTGTGCAGAACACGGTGAGTCCTGTGTGTGTGTGAGTGTGTGTGTGTGTGTGTGTGTGTGTGTGTGTGTGTACTATATTTATATATGATCTGAATGCTGTTTTACTTCTGTTCATGTCAGTGTTGTAAGATCAGTTTCTTGTCATCACCGGACAGGTGGAGAAGCTGCTGAAGTCCACAGACCTGTCCAGATACTTCAACTCCAGCGCGGTGTTTGCGTTCGGGTGAGAGCTCTGTCCGTGTGTCTGTGTTTCGGAGCCGAGGTCAGTGTTCTTCAGGGTTCTCCTCTGGTGTTCTGCAGGAACGGCAGCGTGGTGGCTCACCTCTGGCTGCGTCTGTGGATCCCCAGCAGTCACGCGGAGGCTGTGAACGTCCAGCGGCTGAACCGGAGCGTGTTCAGAGAGCTCCAGCGCTTCAGCGACGCTCAGCAGGTCAGCCGATACGAGGGTCTTCATCTTCTGCTGCCCTCGCTCAGCTTCACCGGTAACTCTCCGCTCACGCGTCCGCTGCGCTTCGGCTCTCTTCAGTTCTGTGCTTCACGTAGATCTGTGTTCTTTACTTTCCAGAGACCAACCCCAAAGTTATAGATCTTTTTCAAGCTACATTTGGTATGATTTTGCTCCTTTGTTACTTTCTTTCTTTCTCTTTCTTTTTAACAATCATTTCCAGGGGTTTAATTCATTCTCATGTACTTTCATCACATCCTTCGTTTTTTACTCAGGACCACAAAAACAGTCATATTTTCTTAATATGACAATATATGAGATACAGGAGACAAGAAAATCTAAATATTGAGTTGAAGTTCTTAGCAATGCATATTACTAATCAGAAAGGAAGTTTTGATATTTATTTAATCTTTAATTAATACCCTAATGATTTTTGGCGTATGAAATAGTTGTGTATTGTCGTCTTCTGCTGCGTATGACTGCTTTTGTGCTCCAGGTTCACTATTAGTTTTGAAAGGCAAACAGTATTAATGACTGCTGGTTTGAGCTGGTCAAGTTAACTAATTCCTGCGCAGGACCAGCTTAAACTAGCTGTCATAACTTATATACAGAATATACCAGCATAACCAGCATATGCTGCTCTTTTCAACAAGGAAATCACCAAACTGTATTAAATCATATTTAAAAACTCTCTGTTGGAGGAGTGATAACTATAAAGACAAGAATATCAGTGAAATCACCTGTTTATGT
>NW_025047902.1:505000-510000 GCF_018831695.1 Puntigrus tetrazona | reverse complement strand
TATTTAACATTTCCTAAATGAAGTTCTTAGCAATGCATATTACTGATCAGACATGAAGTTTTGATATATTCATGGTAGGAAATGTACAATGAATACAATATATTCATGCAACATGATCCTAATGATTTTTGCCGTAAAAGAAAACTGTGATTGTTGTCTATCTACACCTGTGCATCACTTCTTCTGTGCTCCAGAGACACATACAGTGTGTGAAACAACATTTTGATTCTATGTTTGCTCTCATCACATGACTGTGTGTGTGTGTGTGTGTGTGTGTGTGTGTTCAGCGTGCCCAGGACAGGTGCTCTGTCACATTAACGGTCTCTGCGTGCCGGCGTGTGACGGGATCGCCGACTGTCCCAACGGGCTGGATGAGAGAAACTGCGGTAAATCCCCGTCTTCACCAAATGATGCTCGAAAGCTTGTATGACTAATAGCTAGTGACATTTTCTACCAAATTCTAAAGAAAGGAAACGAGGAAGTGAAAATGTAATCAGAAGCGAGTGTGGGCAGACACGAGTCACCAGATCAACTGCGTATGGAAAAAACTTACTGAAACAAGAAAGAGATCGTAACTCTGTGTGTGTGTGTGTGTGTGTGTGTGTGTGTGTGTGTGTGTGTGTGTGTGTGTGTGTGTGTGTGTGTGTGTGTGTGTGTGTGTGTGTGTGTGTGTGTGTGTGTGTGTGTGTGTGCGTGCAGTGTGTATCGCTCAGTTCCAGTGCTCAGAGGACAGTCGGTGTGTCGACTACTACAAAGTGTGTGACCAGCATCGGGACTGCCTGGACAGCAGTGATGAGGAGAACTGCACTCACGGTGAAGACCTGACCCCTGACCTTCACTCACACAAACCTCTTTTCTGTGACATTTGTTCCCCACAGTACTCAGAACTTCTCTTATGCACTCACACACTCACAAACACACACACACACACACACTTTCACACACACTCTCTCTCACACACACACTCTCTCTCACACACACACACACACACACTTTGGACTGGTAGCGTAAGCATGCAAGCAGTTAAAAAAATTAAAACAAATACATGCATTATTTAACATTATTTATACATGCAAAATTATTTAAACAGCACTGTTCTCTTTAAAGAGCAGCACAAACACATGACATGTTTCTGAGAGTGTACCTTTTTTACCGTATTTTGGGGTCAAAGTCATACTCAGAACTGTGCTTCTGGGGGAATACCCTCATTTGTAAAAATGGTAGAAAAATAATAAAGGGATTTTTTGCTTAAAACTGCGCTAATGCAAAACTTTTTTTATATATGAGTGTGTGTGTGTGTGTGTGTGTGTGTGTGTTCAGGTGTACCGTGTTCTGACAGGACGTATGTATGTGGAGATGGAACGTGTTTGAAGAAGCCAAACCCAGAATGTGATTTTATCACGGACTGTCCAGATGAATCTGATGAGAAATACTGTGGTAAGAGTGTGTGTGTGCGTTGAGTGTGTGTGTGTTAGTGTATGGTGTGTGTGTGTGTGTGTTGAGAGTGTGGCGTGTGTGAGACTGTGTGTGTTAGTGTATGGTGTGTGTGTGTGTGTGTGTTTTGATCAGGTTCTCTCTGCAGACTGTGGGCTCAGGCCGTTCAGCAGCCGTGTGGTGGGCGGGGCTGATGCCGTGGAGGGGGAGTGGCCATGGCAAGCCAGTCTGCAGATCGGGGGGCGGCACATCTGCGGGGGGGCGTTAGTCTCCACCCAGTGGGTGGTGTCTGCGGCTCACTGTTTCTATGACGACGGGTGAGCATCTGTCGTCTGTGTGTGTCAGTGGTCTTGTTTACACATGTGACCCAGTTCTGATTTTTTTTTCATGTCACACAGATAGGATGTGTATTCTGTGTAAACAGGAAAAATATCTTCCATTTATGTGTGGAAATAAAACAGACAGATTTTCTGTGGCATTGCGTTCTGTACATCATTAAACCTGCAAGCGTTTAGTGCTTCTCTGTGGTTTAATGGTGTGATATTCTCAGGAAGAAGCACATGTGGACTCAGAGGCAGCAGTGTTGCCAAGTCCACGGTTTTCCTGCGGAATTAGGTTACTTTAACATTGCTTCTGCAGGTTAAAGGGACCCCAAAAATGTGATAATTAGGCCCTGTGTGAACTGTACAGAGAACTCCACCAAGAAATATGACTTTTATCACCCCCGTCCTCGAAACGTGATTAGGTGTTTTTTGTGAGAACCTGGCAACCCTATGAGGCATAAATTACATTCATCTAACAACATGGAGGAAGAATGGCAAGTTTAAACACACAAATCAGATTCGGGTCACAGTTAAAAGAGTCTCTGGAGCAGAGAAGCAGTCCTAAGAGCTCAGGTGTGTTTGTAGAAAGAAACAATACAATTACTGACTGATTCTTTTATGTCAAAAATTAGGATATTAAGTAAAGATCGTGTTCAGTAAAGACATTATGCATATTGCCTGCTGTAAATACATCAAAACTTTTTGGATTATTAACGTGCATCGCTCGGAACTTCATTCGGACAACTTTCAAGACAATTTTCTGGCACCCTCAGATTTCCAGATTTTCAAATACTGCTCTTTCCAAACAAAAGCTTTCAGGTATTAGATGACGTATAAAGGGTCACCTGTTGTGACGTCTGTGTGCAGGTTCTTCTCTCCGTCCGTCTGGACCGTGTATCTGGGTAAACTGCGTCTGTCTGGCAGCGGTCAGTCGGAGGAGGCCATCCGTGTGTCTCACATCCACCTCCATCAGTACTACGACGACGAGACGCACGACTACGACGTGGCTCTGCTGCGTCTGCTGAGGCCGGTGTGGTCAGGGACGCTGGCTCATCCGGTCTGTCTCCCGCCGCAGACGCACCAGCTGGAGCCGGACGTTCTGTGCTGGGTCACGGGATGGGGCGCGCTGCGGGAGGGAGGTACGAGACGCTGGAGAGGTCCGGTGTCCTGGCGTTCCATCGGTCAGATTATCCGACCAGGGCTTACTGGGCGTGTGTGTGTGTGTGTGTGTGTGTCCATCAGGAGCGGTCAGTGACGTTCTGCAGAAAGTCGACGTGCGATTGGTCAGTGAAGACGCCTGCGTGCGTTCCTATGGTTACTCGATCACGCCCAGGATGATCTGCGCCGGGTATCGCAGCGGAGGGAAGGACGCCTGTCAGGTGACTTTAACCAGCAATGCATTAGATATCGTGTTACTCCCTACAAGGAACTAATCATGTGACTTTTTATGGGGAGGAATGCATGGCGTTACTTTAGATTTACTTTGGGCGGGGCTTGTTTGTTTTTGATATAAAAGCTCTGTTTTGGGGGAAATGTAAAATCACACCAGAAGAGAAACGAATGCGTCTCAGGCTTCAGGAAACATGGTCTGTACAGACAGCTCACGCCGATCACAGGAGAAGAACGTTCAACACTATTCAGCAAGAAAAAAAAAAAGATGCATCATTTTTGCTTAGTGTGGTAGAATTTGATCATCAAAGGTCAGCAGCAAAGACACTGGTTAATACAGTTCTATTAAATAAATAAATGGCATTTCTTTTATTAAAAATATTTAATTATAGCAGGTTAGACTGTTCATGGTGCTGTTGAGGAACACTGAATGGGTTTTTACAGCAAGATCATGTTCACACACACACATACACACACACACACATACACACACACACACACACACACACACACACACACACACACACACACACACACACACACACACACACACACACACACACACACACACACACACACACACACACACACACACACACACACACACACACACACACACACACACACACACACACTCTCTGATTACACCTGATTTCTCTCAACATGGCAACCCCAGAGCTGTCAGTCGGTATACGAGAATAAAAAACTAACTCTGATATTTCCCTGTGAAATGAAGGAGTGAAGGCTGTAGTAGTTTCTCCAGTGAGTGTTTGTTTGTGTGTGTCCGTCAGGGCGACTCCGGCGGGCCCCTGGTGTGTCAGGAGCCGTCTGGACGCTGGTTCCTGGCCGGTGTGGTGAGCTGGGGCCGAGGCTGTGGAAGACCTGACTATTACGGGGTTTACACACGAATCACTAAACTCACCGGCTGGATCAAACGCCTCATTTCCTCCTGAGAAACACCTGAGCTCACCTGGGAGCCTTAAAAACAGAAAAACATTCAGTCTCTGTGCATCATGGGAGATGAGGTTTAAGGAAGATGATATAGCCTCATTTAAAGGGATAGTTTTGACTCGTCCTCAGTGTATATGACTTTCTTCTGTGAGATAAATCCAGTGTGAGTTATATTAAGTCAAAGAAGTCATAAACAGATTGTTTGAGCTAACTCTTTAATATCAGCCGCTCCAGAGGACATACTTTTATTTTTTTATGTAGACACAATAATTTCCGTTATTATCCACAGAATAATTATAGACTAATCATTTTATGAAGCTTCTGTTGTCATTCACTTTCATTCTTTGCTGGAAACCCGGGTGAGAAATCCTGTGACGCGTCAGAGCCGCCGGCGGTGACGTCACGAGGGCATGGGCGGTGACGTGCGTTTCTTTCACGTTTGACTCGTTTTCCTGTAAAAGCGCGCGAACTCTCTCTGAATGACGGCTTGTCTAGAAACGAATGCATAAGCGACACAAATTCATGTTTGCTGGAACAAATAAAACCTTTGTGCAGAAGTTGCTGGGAGTTCTGTGGTGAGATCCGCGGCTCAAAACTGACGTCACGGGGGCGGAAGTGACGTCACGCCGCTCTCGACGCGCGGAAACTCACAAAAATACATAAAACTCCAAAGACAGCGCCTGCGTCCTGAAATGAGATATTAATCTCTGCAGGTGAACAGATTATTAAAAATTAAGATGAAGCTGCTGTCAGGAATTCAGTTAAACGCCATAAATCTTGTTTTATTTATTTATTTTTTTGACCAGCATCATCCTGAAATAATCATCTGTACTCAGAAATAAATAGAATTAAACATCAGACGTCCAGCAGACAAACACTGATCTATCACGAATAACAGATATG
>NW_025047902.1:482500-502500 GCF_018831695.1 Puntigrus tetrazona | reverse complement strand
AAACAAAGCCCAAACCTCCAATTAGTCTCTCGAGCAGTGTAAACATTGGAGCTAATCTAAAACACTCAGTAAAAGCATGGAAAACAGATTCAGATAAGGAACAGAAATAACAGGATGGGGAAACATTCAAATTAAATTTGGAAACATGAGAATTAGTGGGCAGAGTACAATGTAACAGCCTCCACTGTAGGTCCCCAGAACGTTTAGGAAGAGGGCCTTGTACAAAATCCTCCAAGATGGAGAAAGCTCAGCAGGGACTGTTAAAAATTCCTCCATTTTGTGTCACTTCTATCTTTAATTTGTTCAAAGTAAACTGTCTTAACACATATATGATAGAGTCTCTCTTTCCAGCCACCTGAAAATCAAGCTCTTGCAGCTTATTAAAGGACAGTAACTTTCCTTCCTGGTCGTTATATAAAAACTAACATTGGGAGACACACGTAACTTGGGAAAAGAAACTCTGGATGGACCCCTAACAGAAAACAGTTAATAAACAGGAGAAGCGTGGAGGGAAGAGCTGCTTTCAGCCCACCTATGAGCCGTTCTACAGTTCTAACTGACTTAAAACCAGTCTGACTGCAGATGTCTACCACTGACCTCCATTCCTTTGAAGAAGTATCAACTAAATCTGAAAGTTTATTCATTCCTTTTTCCATAAAACATTTTACAAGTGCTTTAGAAGAGTCAGTATTGTAGTCCAGTAGAGAGTTACAAAACAGTGGTTCTTCCAGACCAAAATGGTAGCTCTCATCTCTACCAAATTTGAAAATAGACCAAGAATTTAAAACAGAGTTATAAAACATTACATCTGTTGAAAAATTACTGCTAAAAGAAGACATTAAAAACAACTGCCTATCGAGACCAAAATGACCAAAAGTCCTGAGCAGGGCTAATCCAAATGAAACCCACGGCCTACAGACCACAGGGTAGAGTAAAGTTTGGACAGTCTTTAGCCTGAGAGATATAACCTTTGCTACCAAATCAATCAGCCCTTGTCCCCCTTCGTTAACTGGTAGGTGAAGATATGCAGGAGGAAACCAGTGATAGCCATCCCAAAAGAAGTCAACAAACATTTTCTGTAAGCGCTGCAATAAAGCTTTTGGTGGATCAAGAACACTTACGCGCTGCCACATCATAGAGGCTGCCAGGTTGTTAATAATAAGCACTCTGCCTCTATAAGATAATTGAGGCAGAATCCACCTCCATCTATTTAGCCGACCGAGATTTTCTAAAACCATCCCAGTTTTTCTGAATAAACTGATCAGTCCCGAGAAAGACCCCAACACTTTAAACCCATCCAGACTCCAGGAACAGTTCTGAGGAAGTGCTGGAGGGCCTCCATTCTCCCAATCACCCAATAAAAAGGAGGCACTCTTCTGCCAGTTAATTCGGGATGAGGAAGCTTTCTGATAGATCTCCAGGGACTCACTTAAGTTCACAACGTCCCGAGCAGATCTAATAAAAACAGTAACATCATCAGCATAGGCGCTCAGTTTGACAGTCATTGAATCTGAAGTGTAAGGAAACACTGAAGATATACCACACAGCTTGTTTCTCAATAGTACCAATAAAGGTTCAATTGCAATAGCATACAGGATTCCTGAGAGGCCACACCCTTGCCGTATGCCTCTACTTACTCTGAAAGGCCTCGTAAGCATACCATTAATCTTTAACATGCTATACGTGTCTGTATACAGCAGTTTAATATAAGAAATAATAGAAGGTCCAAAACCAAAAGCCTCAAGACATTTAAAAAGGAAAGCGTGATCAACCCGGTCAAAAGGCCTTCTCCTGGTCCAGGAAAGAAAACCAATGTTCAGCTTATGTACCCTGGCAAAAGAAATCAAGTCACGAATTAAAAAGATTATCAAAAATAGTCCGTTCAGGAATGCAATACGATTGATCCACATGAATGACTGAAGAAATATATAGTTTGATTCTGTTGGTTAGAGACTTTGAAAGTAACTTATAGTCTATTCCAAGTAAAGAGACTGGACGCCAGCATCTGATATCCTCAAGGTCTCCTTTTTTAGGTAACAGGGTGATTACCGCTCTCCGAGACTCACTGGTAATGTGCCTCTCTCAAGACACTCCATGAACACAGAAAACAAGTCTGTTCCAATAACATGCCAAAATTGTTTATAAAACTCAGCACTAAGTCCATCTAGGCCTGGGGCCTTTCCAGAAGACAGTCCTTGAACGGCTATAGAGAGTTCATCAAAAGTCAATGGCTCGTCCAGCTTAGATTTATCTCCATCTGAAAGGTGAGGTAAATCCTGTAAAAGAGAATCCGCCATGTCGTCATTGCAGGGTTCCGCTCTGTAGAGATCCTCATAAAAAGACAGTGCATGCGAAATAATTCCATGTGCATCAGTAACTCTTCTTCCCCAGGAAGTTTCAAACAACTTAGGACACTTCTATCCAGGGTCTTCTTCTCCATTTTGAAAAAAAAAGCTGTAGGAGCATCCATACTGTTAAAAGTTTGAAATCTTGCACGAATCAGCATTTCCTGGGCTCTTCCTCTAAGAGGTTGTGTAAAAGAAGCTTGCTGTGTTCAAAAACCTCTGTGGTAGTCTCAATGTCCCCATCAGTGTTTAGCCGACGTATTTCTTGTTCAAGTTGTTCCATCCTATTGTCCAAAAAACTTTTATTGTAAGCGGAGTAACTCTGGCAAAAAGTTTAATTTGAATTTTGCCAATGTCCCACCACTGACTCAGGGACTTAAACTGTCCTTTCTCTCTCTCCAGATCTCCCAGAAAGCAGTGAAAGAACTAACAAAGTTGTGATCTAGCAATAATTTATTGTTAAATTTCCAGTATGAAAGTTTCAAAGTGTTCATAGAAGTTGTAACATCGATAGAGAGAAAATGGTGATCAGACAGAGAAGTAGGAAAAATACAGCTGTTATAGAATTTATCTCTTTGGTTTTTCCAATTACATAGATCCTATCTAGTCTAGCCCCAGAAATCATGTTGCAGTTCACTTTCAACCAAGTGTATTGCCTAACCTGAGGAAAAGATTCTCTCCAAACATCTACAAGATTATGATAAGTGATCAATGATCGAAGTGTGTCTGCTGAGCAACTATGTGGTTCTTCATGGAGTCCAAAGTGTGATCTAAGGTGCAGAGCCACAACAATAATCCTATCCTGAGAACATCACTCAACGCAACTTCAAGTTTCTTGAAAAAGGTTACACGCTCAGCTCCAATATTGGGAGCATACACATTAACAAATGAAAATTGAGTACCATGAATAGTTATATCAACCTCAGTAAAGCCAGACACCAGCTCAAAAACACTTACAGGTTGTTCCTTAAATTCAGGTGCAAGTAGAATAGCAACCCCTGCACTGACACTGGAGCCATGACTCAAAATAGCCTGACCCATCCATTCACTCAGCCACTGAGATTAGTGTTATCTGTATGTGTTTCCTGCAGAAACACCACACTTGAGCTCTTTATCATAATATAACTAAAAAGACGAGCTCTTTTTACTGCATCACGACATCCATTAATATTCAATGAGAGCCATAGAAATAAATAAAAAAAAAAAAAAAAACACTCAGTAATACTGAACCACAGGGCCAGGGTGTCTAGACCACAACCAATCCATATTCATTTTTTTCTTGTGAATGTAAACACACTTCTAACATTAGTACCGTTTAGTCAAATTCATCGAAGGTGGCTTTTCTCATTGCCAGTTTACAGGACATCAAAACAATTCCAAATCGGGAAATAAGATTTTTGGAGAAGTCCTTTTGTAACATCAAGAAAGTGATTGATCTGCTGAAGAGAATAAAGCTTGGTCTTACCTCCAGAGGCAGGTTCCAATCCATCCCATTATTATCCATTAGCTCAATGTCCTCGTAGTCATTGTCAGATTCCTCAATTTGAGATCTAATAATTCCTGAGATGAAATGTCATCTGGAATGATGGGGTCATCGGTTACAGTACTTTTGTTTTCATTAGTTTGTTGAAGAATCGGCAGGCACGAGCTGCGAGCGCCCCAAGCTCGTCCCTGTGTGGGTCAGCGGGCGTCTGAGAGAGCCTCCACAGCCGACGGGGCTGCGTTCAGAGAGAGACGGATCATCCGGCACAGAGGGCGCCCGGCCGGCTGCAGACGCCACAGAGCAGATCCGCGAGCCTCCCGCTTTTCTCCGCATCAGCGAGCGGAGCCGTGTCCGCGCTCGCCGCTGGCCTTTCGCGATTCGGGCAAGTCTGCCTGAGATGTCCAAAATCACCACAGACAAAACATCTCATGGACTCAGAGATCTTTGCCATCGATGGTTAATTTTGCTGACAAGTTTAAAGGATCACTTTGAGCGTTCAGAATCATGAAGGTTTGAGAAAGGACATTACATGTTTAATTTCCTGGTTTCTGCAACCAAGAGGAATCATTTTGATAGGGCTGGCTATTTTGCCATACCTCTGGAGGATTTGCTCTAGCTTTTCATTCTTGATGACGGAGAGAGATGAGAGCTTGACAAAGTAAAACAGGTACAAACGTGTCATTGATAATCAAACCAGACTCGATTAGATCATCCACCATTTGGCTTTCGCTAAGAAAAAACACAATGGCCTTATTCATACGGGAAGCAGATCTAATGTTAGCGCCCCCGACTGCCGCGCTCACGGCGATCAGACAGTCCTCTACCGACACCGCCGCATCAGGCATACATTTACAGAGTGTTAAAGCATCTAACGCCATTCTTCCCACTCAGACTAAAGTCAGTAGGAAGCCTTTATACTATACCTGTATATGTTTAAACGTTTTAACAGAAAGGTCTGATTAAAGAAAAAGGTAGGGAGGAGATACTCTCACTCACGCCAACTGGAGAGTCCACTCACTCCCAGCATGCAGACTCAGAGAGAGAGAGAGAGAGAGAGAGAGAGAGAGAGAGAGAGAGAGAGAGAGAGAGAGACAGAGAGAGAGAGAGAGAGAGAGAGAGACAGAGAGAGAGAGAGAGAGAGAGAGAGAGAGAGAGAGAGAGAGAGAGAGAGAGAGAGAGAGAGAGAGAGAGAGAGAGAGAGAGAGAGAGAGAGAGAGAGAGAGAGAGAGAGAGAGAGAGAGAGAGAGAGAGAGAGAGAGAGAGAGAGAGAGAGAGAGAGAGAGAGAGAGAGAGAGAGAGAGAGAGAGAGAGAGAGAGAGAGAGAGAGAGAGAGAGAGAGAGAGAGAGAGAGAGAGAGAGAGAGAGAGAGAGAGAGAGAGAGAGAGAGAGAGAGACAGAGAGAGAGAGAGAGAGAGAGACAGAGAGAGAGAGAGAGAGAGAGAGAGAGAGAGAGAGAGAGAGAGAGAGAGAGAGAGAGAGAGAGAGAGAGAGAGAGAGAGAGAGAGAGAGAGAGAGAGACAGAGAGAGAGAGACAGAGAGAGAGAGAGAGAGAGAGAGAGAGAGAGAGAGAGAGAGAGAGAGAGAGAGAGAGAGAGAGAGAGAGAGAGAGAGAGAGAGAGAGAGAGAGAGAGAGAGAGAGAGAGAGAGAGAGAGAGAGAGAGAGAGAGAGAGAGAGAGAGAGACAGAGAGAGAGAGAGAGAGAGAGAGAGAGAGAGAGAGAGAGAGAGAGAGAGAGAGAGAGAGAGAGAGAGAGAGAGAGAGAGAGAGAGAGAGAGAGAGAGAGAGAGAGAGAGAGAGAGAGAGAGAGAGAGAGAGAGAGAGAGAGAGAGAGAGAGAGAGAGAGAGAGAGAGAGAGAGAGAGAGAGAGAGAGAGAGAGAGAGAGAGAGAGAGAGAGAGAGAGAGAGAGAGAGAGAGAGAGACAGAGAGAGAGAGAGAGAGAGAGAGAGAGAGAGAGAGAGAGAGAGAGAGAGAGAGAGAGAGAGAGAGAGAGAGAGAGAGAGAGAGAGAGAGAGAGAGAGAGAGAGAGAGAGAGAGAGAGAGAGAGAGAGAGAGAGAGACAGAGAGAGAGAGAGACAGAGAGAGAGAGAGAGAGAGAGAGAGAGAGAGAGAGAGAGAGAGAGAGAGAGAGAGAGAGAGAGAGAGAGTGAGAGAGTGTGTGTGTGTGTGTGTGTGAGAGAGAGAGAGAGAGAGAGAGAGAGAGTGTGTTTATAAAACTTACAGGATTAATTTTTTTGAAATTCTAAGAATGTGAGTAGTTTCCTGTAAGGAGTAGAACAATAACATACAGTCTGTACAGAATAAAAACATTACACCTATTACACCTAGAGTCCCCATAAAACATGGAAACACAATGTGTGTGTGTGTGTGTGTGTGTGTGTGTGTGTGTGTGTGTGTGTGTGTGTGTGTGTGTGTGTTGAAAGCATGCTTGATTAATCCTGTCAGTGAAACACTTACGAGAGAGAGAGAGTTTCTTGACATGTCAGATGTGAATGAACTTGTTCATCTTGGGCTCAGGCTCCTCAGGATCTTCATCTCAGCTCCAAACACCTCACATCTTTAGTAATACGCCTCACTAAGAACTTGATTTGGACAAATTGAAAGGTGATGAAAGATGGACCTAGAAGGTTTAGTGTTCCAGGGTCAGATCTATACAATAAATCTGCTTGATTGCTTATATGTTTCCAACTTTTATCTATATTATTGTTTATAAATGTAATCAAATGCATGAACATATTAAGACATTATCAACAAATGGCATCACTTTCTGATCGAAAGCATTGATCTGGTGATGTGACGAATCTTGGCAGGGTTCCTCAGCATCTCTTTACAGTAGAGCCGGACATATCTACAGCACAGAAATACAGCGAGAGAGATTCAGGAGGAGGGACTAGAGCGTGTTTCTTCAGGAAACTCCTCCTGATGTAAGAGAGGAGAGAGAAGGAGCTCGAGGACGCAGCGGTGAGTCTCAGCTTTACTTTTCTCCTGGATTTCTCGAGTCTTCGTGTGAGAGCTTCGGTCACTTCAGCTACAGGTTTTTCACGTCTTTTATTTGGACGGAGAGACAGAAGCGTGCGAGGAGCGTTGGAGGAGACTGGTAACTCGTGTGAGGACGTGGCTCTTTCTCTCGCTCTCATCTGGTTTTCATAAGAACAGCTGCGTCTCAATGAATCATTCACGTCCTCGCTGCTCTCTAAGAGCAATCGTAGAGAAAGAAGCCTAATTGAAACGAGAAGCGTTCTGTAGAGAGATGCTGAACTTTTCCATGTGTGATCCAGCCACAGATGAGATCCATAAATGCCAGTTTTATAGCGGTTTTGAATCCCGGTTCTCTTTCTGGAGATTTCATTACTGACACACTGAACCTCGGGCTCCTGCTGCATGATGGGAACATCTCTCGTATGGTTTTTATATTAAAGGGTGCTTTATATTTTAAAAGGGATCGTTAATAATTATTAGACTGGCAGTCTTTTATGGATGTTGAGATGGTTCTGACACGGCTCGCACATGATCATCAGATCAGAACTGGATTCATCTGGATGATGCGCTTCTGAATGAACACGAAATAAACCGAATTAATATTAAACTGAGTGACCGTGTTCTTTTGTAGAAGTGTTTATAGCTGAACTCTCCTCACTGATCCTGTTATTCCTGTTTTTATTCAAATTCTGGGATTTTGCTTAAAAAAAACTTTTCATGGAAATGCCAAGATGTGCATGAAATCTTGAATGACACAAAGCAGATGCATTTTGGGATTGAATCATAGCTTTATTTGCCAGGTATTTTTTAACTGTGAAGCTCATAAGCGCTTTAAAAAAACATAAAGGCATCAAGATGCTCGAAACAAGCCGAGGCAGTACAGTTCAAGCTTGTTTGTAGAGCGCTTTCCATCACAAAAAGTTGCTACATCACGTTTAGGAGGTGACTGTCGGGTAAAACTCAAGCGAAGCCTTCAGAAACGAGAGAGCTGTCGTGTAAGAGGTTCTTCACCTGGTCCGCAGGTGTCGTGATGTTGGCCGTGTTCCTGCTGCTGCTGGCCTCCGCGGCGTCGGTCCCGTCTCCCTCCAGACCCACGCCCAGGTACTGCCGCAGGTGCTGCGATCACCTGGACCCGCCCCTGAGCCCCGCCCCCCAGCCCACGGCCAATCACACGCCGGAGATCCGCACCGTCATCAACATGACCATCCTCAAAGGTGACACACTCAGTGCATTCTATATAGGGGGAGGACCAAACGTTCTTAAAGCAACGTTTATGGAACATTCTTATAACACTTTAGGAATATTTCAAAACAAGGTTCCCAAAATGTTTACTCAGTTTACAACCTAAATGCGTTACCTGCTGGATAATAGATGTCCGTGAGATCAGTTATGATCCGGATCATACAGATTGTGGAGTTTAGGGCGTCTGTGTCATTAGACTGGAAATAATGAAGTGATAAAAATACTGCAAGTGTGACGGACAACATACAGATACAGGAAGCGTTTTCTGCTGTAATTGTACACAATTATGTGTTTTGTTGCAGTTTTAGCGTTTGGTTCAGAACTGCAGCTCTAGGAACAAACATTACGTGTTCTTCGATAATGTTCACTCTTCACCGCGGTGGACAGACCAGCAGTCAAATCCATTTCAGTTCAGAGAGATTCCTGAAACTTACCACAAGAAGCCTTTCCATCACACGCTGTGAAGTCCCGTGACCTCTGTTTGTTTCCTTTGAGCTGGATGAAGGGTAATTCTGCTGGTGCTGAGAAACATCTGCTGAAGCCGCTGCTCACTGGAAAGCGTTTTAGTCCACAAATAGTCTAAAAGACAAAATACAGGTTTCGTTTTTCTCTTTCTGATGGAAACAAGCACTTTATTGTGCGGCCTGTAAAAATCACGTGTCTGATCATTTAGGAAAGTAACAGGGGTTTGATGACATCACTCGTACTGTGTTGAGAAATGAGAGGAAAAACTTTACTTGATTTCCAGTGTTGGGGAAAATCAATGCACTACAATATTCCGTTACTCCATAAAAAAGTAACTCGTTGTGTAACTTATTTACATTTTTAAGTAATTTAATGCATGTTGCATTACTCCATAAAAAGTAACAGTTACTTAGTTAATTTTTATAGAAAGTAAGGTGTTACAATATTGCGTTATTCCATAAAAAAGTAACTTGTTGTGTAACTTATTTACATTTTATGGAAAGTAATGCATTAAATTACTTTTGTATCACGTTTTGTCACTTGAACTGGAATTGCTTGCTCATTTTTAGTAACAAAAATCACAAAATGTATATTTTTGGCAGCTGTAAAGGCTCTTATGCACTGATTCTCTCAACATGGGGACAGAAGAGCTGAATAAATGGGAAAACAGAGTAACTTGTTACCTGTTTGAAAACATAACACCCATATTTTCTTGTAGATTTAAAAAGTTGCTTGATTATGTAACTCACACTGCTGATTACAGACTGACTTTGGGCTGATTGTTGACAGGCGAGAAAGGAGAGCGCGGGGACAGAGGGACTCCTGGCAAAGCCGGAGCGGACGGACCCCCTGGACTCAGAGGTGTGACGGGGCCCAAGGGCAGTAAAGGAGACACCGGGGCCCCTGGAGACCCCTGCAAAATCCAGCAGTCGTCTTTCTCTGTCGGACGCCGCAAAGCTCTGCACAGCGCCGATTACTACCAGGCCCTGATCTTCGACACCGTCTTCGTCAACCTGGGCGAACACTTCAACATGTTCAAGGGCAAGTTCTACTGCTTCGTCCCGGGGGTCTATTTCTTCAACGTCAACATTCACACCTGGAACTTCAAGGAGACGCACCTGCACCTGATGCACAACGAGCGCCAGCAGGTGATCCTGTACGCTCAGCCCAGCGACCGCTCCATCATGCAGAGCCAGAGCGTCATGCTGCGGCT
The DNA here is from genome assembly GCF_018831695.1 of Puntigrus tetrazona. Classification (NCBI taxonomy): domain Eukaryota; kingdom Metazoa; phylum Chordata; class Actinopteri; order Cypriniformes; family Cyprinidae; genus Puntigrus; species Puntigrus tetrazona. Next base: position 492,775 of record NW_025047902.1, on the reverse strand, counting down.
GGAGCTCAACGACGAGGTCTGGGTCCGGATCTACAAGCGCCAGCGTGACAACGCCATCTACAGCGACGACGTGGACGTCTACATCACCTTCAACGGACACCTGGTGGCTCCTAATGTCTAGCGCCAGAAAACGGCTGGTCTCACCTCGTACCTTTGTCTCGTCTTTAGTCCAACTATCTTGACTATAATTCTTATCGTGTTTTGCTTACAAAATAAATGCATCTTAATTTAAGGATTTTTTGATATTTTGACTAGAAATGAAACAAAAGTACAAATTAAGGTATGTTTTAGCAGTGCAGAGACGTGTGTGTGTGTGTGTGTGTGTGTGTGTGTGTGTGTGAACCTTAGCTTTTCAACTGAACACACTGCTGTTGAAGAAAAAACCTTGAAAGAGTGTTTAATTGGAGCTGCTGAGTTTAATTTAGCAGATGCTTTTATCCAGATTGACTTAAAGATTATAACAACAGAAGCTTCCTTAAACTCAAAAGTCGTTGTTGAACTGATATCAGTGTAAACAGACTTGAGCTCAAGCTTCTTTCTTCTGCGGAACAAAATACGTTCTTAAGAAGATCACAGTCTCTCTTTAAAGGGTTATTCAACCCCAAGATGAACATTTTGTTCGTCCATGTCGTGCCAAACAAGTAAAAAAGCTTTGTTTGTCTTCAGAACACAGTTTATGATATTTGAGGGGAAAGATATCATCAGAAAACTTTTCATCAGCGGTTCAGTCTGAATCTTCTGAAGCTGTGAGAATACCTTTTGTAGGCAAAGTAAATAAACGTGACTTTATTCATCAGTCCATCTCTGTGAGTCAGTCCTGGAGACATCGCTGCATGTTTTACGTGTCAAACATTCTATGTGTATTTATGCTTTTTTGCATGTAAAGTATTCTCATGGCTTCAAAAGATGAGGGTTGAAGCACTGATGAAAGATGGAGCTTTCAGACGACGTCTTCTATACTTTTCAGCAGCTTGATAATTGTTTGGCCGTTAAACTCTTTCACTGCAACAAAAGATGCTGAGGACCGGCCTGAAAAGCATCACAAAAAGCATAAAATAATCCATGAAACACTAATGCTGTTTGCAGTAGATGACTCTTGGGATATTGCTTCAGTGGTCCCCAGCTCTACTGGTTTCTGTCTGAGATTGAGTTTCAGGGAAATAAAGTCCTTCGCTGGACTGATGAAGCACAGAGGTTTTGTTTTTGATGTTCATTAGGTGCCTAAAATGACCATGAACTGGTGCTAAGCCGTACCTATTTCTGTATTCTCACTTGTTTTTGCTCATTTTTACCTGTGTATGTTTATTACTGTATATTAAATGAAGCAACAAAACACTTTGTGTCTCGTTTCTCCAGCAGACTCTTCACCTGATGATCTTTTCTCTGTGAGGGACAATAATAAAATCACCAGGAACTACTTTAAAGCTAGTCGTGACTGAACCTACAATAAAGTCATGAAATACAGCTTGACTGCGATCCTTAACCACAAAACATTTCTCAACAACAGATTATTATTAGCAGCTTTATAGTGTTCTCCTTCCTCAGAGAGTGTGTGTGTGTGTGTGTGTGTGTGTGTGTGTGTGTGTGTGTGTGTGTGTGTGTGTGTGTGTGTGTGAGCATGCTGCCCTCTAGTGTGCACTCAGTTCACTAGTGAACATCTGAACAGTTCCTATGCACACAGAGATCAGTACTTATAATCAAGTATGAAACCATTGACCTGATCTCTCAGTTAAATAATAACTTCAATTAAAGAAACAATTAATTTAGCGTAAATGTCTTCTGTTTAACATCATCTCTGTCTCTGGTGTGTTTGTAGAAACAGACAACAATACACTGCATACTCTACACTTTTTCCAAAAAATCATTAGGATATTAAGATCATGTTCCGTGAACATCCTGGAGATGTCCCACTGGAAAAACATCAAAACTTCATTTTTCAAACCGTTATGCACCTTTGGTTTTCTTCTTCACATATACACCAAACACAGAATGATTCTCCACAGCGAAACATGTCAGTGGGAATACACCCGCAAAGTGGTTTTCAAATTAATTTATTATAGTTTTTGTCATAGAATTTGTTATTTTTCATTTTTCTTCAAGGTTAACATATAGCCATTCATATACACAAAACAAAAAGGATTGTATAAACTCATTTAATGTACACGCTCCTTCTTAGCAGTGCAGAGAGAAATCAGGAGATTCTCTTCTTTTCCAACACTTTAATTCTCTTCTCGCCGATACGTCCTTCGTTTGACTGTGATTTTTAGAGAAATCACTCCGTCTGTGAACCAGTATGAGAAACTCTCTCTCTCGCACACACACACACACACACACACACACACACACACACGGAGACAGAGAGAGAGAATGCAAGTGGAGGAGAGTGAGAAACAAATGGACGTGATTGGAGGAGAGAGAGTGAGAGTGGACGTGATTGGAGGAGAGCGTTCACACTGCAGCGCATATAAATTCAGATCACCGTTGAAGTGAAACTGGTTTGGTTAGCAGAACAAAAACCCATACAGTGTGTCAATAATAGTGATAAACATGATCTTTGTGTTACATTTAAGGATCTCCGCGTCGTATACAAGATTACACACATTATGATAAGAAATGTTAACTTCACCAAAAAATGTAACCACATTAAAAAAAAAAAACCCTTCAATATATTAAAGCAGAACACACTGAATAAGTTACGCTTAAAAAAAAGGTCAAATGCAGTGCAGATATGAACAGTTTGACAGCACAGATCGTGACGTTCACTATTGTTTCCTGAAGGGTGTTTGTGGAGCCCTGAGCGTTTGACACTCGCTTCTTCTTCAAGCAGCAGATAAGCTGATGGGTCACAGGGGTTCTGTCAAGTAACACATGATCCTGGATCAACATTACCGGCTAAAAATAGAGACTCCTCCCAATCCCTGCCCCTAAACCTGACCCTACCCAGAATCTATAAATCAGTGGGAAATGACAGCTGATGAAAAAAGATGTAGAAGCACCTGACCCTGATCATAAGCCTAGGACAGATATTTCCTGAAGAATGATCCCTCAATGCTGATTGGTTGATTGGAACGTTGTTCCAGGAACATCCTGTACTTGATGAAATCAGGCTGATGACACCAAACTGATGACAGCGGCTCAGTCATGTATGTATGCGCATATATTTAACATCCATCCGTTTATCACAAAACGGAACGAGCTGCGAGCAAAGCTCCCTGATAAATGAGACGACTCCGTTCACAGGTGAGTCACGAGACAAACGCTGGATGAATCAAGCTTTATGCAACTATGCGAACGGGAGCGTTCAGAAGGCCAGGTTTTGTTCTCAGACGTTTCATGAGCGACGGTGAGCCAAAATTTCTATCTCAGAAATGCATTTCTGGAACAACAACATATACAAACCGTATGACGTGTAGATAATCTCATGTAATTATGTGTTTTATCAGTTAAACGTGTCTAATGTGAGTTTAAATACCATTTTGCGTGCGGTTTTAGTCATAAAAGCAACATAGACGTTTACCTCAGATCTTGAGAAAGAAGCAAATTAAAAAGTCCTAACTCAGTGCGAATTACATGACAAAGATGACATTTAATAAGGTTAAAAATGTTTAATATTCATGAAATGGTTTCAAGAGCAGTGGCTTCAAGAAAGCCCCGCCCACTCACGCTTCTGATTGGCTGTGATGTTTGATTGATGTTTGACGCTGGACAGAATTATTGCTTGTAGCTGGAATCTTAGTCAGGACCAGGTTTAATGCAGCGGCGTTATTATTATGATCAATTATGACTTCAGTCAGTCTTTGGAATGAAAATGCACCCAATTCTAATTCATTCGATTCATTTTGTTCTTTTTATTTACCCCAAATTGAAGTTCTTGGTCTTATTACAAACAATTTAGCTTTCATTTGAATATTTTTGACCTCATAATGTTTAATTAAAAAGTCTTAAGTGACTAGTGACGTATGCAGGATTTAGTCTTAAACTCGTCTTCATACACAACATCCAATAAACATCCAGTTCACAGAAACACGTTTTCCTTCCTCTGGTAATTTGTACACTTGTATGCATGTCACATTATAAAAGAAAGAAAGTCTCAAATGTTAAAAGCAGTAGAACGCGTTCGTTCGCATACTAGCATAAAGCGTTTCTGACCAAGAAGGTTCACGAGTGACTTCACCATCGTGTTTTAGATGAATAATACGGTGTGAGAGAACAGGATGGAGGGATGACGTGAAGGAGAGAGACGTTTCAGTCTTTCATACCGAGTCATAGAAGAACTTCTCTCTTCACGAACAGACCGAGCTTCCCTTTTCTACACAGAAACAGGAGAGTAATAAATAAGATAAATAATGTAAACAGCAACAACATTTACAACAGCAAACAACACAAAACAAAAAAAAGACAATAAGTCCCAAACTGAGAGAGAGAGAGAGAAAGAGAGAGCTCCATCATCTGAAGAGGACCGTGAGCTCCTGATCTACAGAAAAACACTTCAACGAGTAAAACGATCATTCAATTCTACACGCAATCTCCTCTGAGCAGTCGAATGTTCTTCTGAACTAAATATGGCACGGCGGTCATGGAAGGACGGATTCTTCATTCTCATTCTGCAGATATGAGTTTGGCTCTCCTGTCTGTAAAACATGAAGTCAACTCAAGAGGTCACTCATAAGGCCATTAATACGGATATTCCTGCACCTGTAGGCTGCTTGATATGCAGAAGCGAACTGATTGTGATTCAGTGGGAACCAAACGAACTCCAGTCCGAGTTTGAGGATAAGGTCGCTGGAACAAAAGCATCCCGGCTCTATTCCCATGCGGAACTCACACAGATTTGGAGATGTCACCCGATCTGTCTTCTACTGAGCACACGAAGGTCACGGGCGCCGAAGCACATCCGAGACCCCGCCGGCTGAGCTCTATAAACGCTTGCGCACCTGTCTCCGTGCTGAGATCTGCTCTGTCTTCAGACATCGAACGCCGTCTCTATCTTTAGCCTGTTTGTAATGCGCCGCTGTTGGGACACAGAACAGGCCGCGCAGATATGTGTGTGCACCAGCGAGGAATCCGTGAGCCTCGAACACTGGCGATATATATTTCACCATGGCAGTATTTCTATTTCCCGGCGCATGGATATCTCCTATATCTGGAGACCTGTTTTTAGCAGCATGTCTGACGGAGAGATAATGCTCTTTGGACGTGATTCCATGTTTATGGGAGTTTGTTTATGGTTGATCACTTTGGAGATTAAAGTCAACATGAAATGACATTCACAACCCATCTGCAGAGAAGCATTCATAAGAGCTCAGGTGTGTTTGTAGAAATAACCAACAATGCACTGCATGGGTAAAAACTTCAAAAATCATTAGGATATTAAGCAAAAATCATGTTCATGAAGATACTTAATATATTAAAACTTCATTTCTGATTAGTAACATGCATTGCTAAGAACTTCATTTGAACGACTTTAAAAGCAATTTTTTTCTATGATGAAGTGATCAGTTTGTGTCGGTGGATTAATGATGTCAGCCGTAATTCTTCAGAATATTAATGTTGATTCATTCACCATAAGACAGGATCATAAATTAAGAGAGTCGATGTTGATTTCACGTTGACTTTAACAGCGCCAGAGGACCCCATGCGGATGCGATCAGGCGGCTTCACAGCTCGGAGAACAGGGAATTTCCAGAGCCAGATTTCAGAAGAAACTCCTTCCTACTCTGACTTAAAATTAAAACACGAGAGAGCCAAGACCACCGAACACTACATGGCTCTGTTCCAAACACAGTGAGCTGCATTGCTGATTCCAGTTAAGCAAGATGCATGTTGCTAAACTAACAACAAAAAAATACACATTGGACTAAACTTTTTTATGAATGTAAAAACAAGTCTTTGCCGGCCATCATTAAAGTTTTTTTCAAGTAGATTGTCGCAGTGCATTCTTAGATCATGCATTCTCTGAAAAAACTAATAAAAAAGAATTAGAATTATAGATTTAGTCAAAAGAAGGTATCTTAGAAGGCAGCAGACTGATTTAAAACAACCTTTGTGTTGGGATACAGCCTTAAAGTGCTGCCTACATAGACATGTCACTAGTTTAGAACAGAGCCTCTGACTTATTTTTATCAGGCTCCTCCCCATTCTGGTGGGTGGTTCGTAGACTAAATATCTGACTTGAAAACAGCTCTTTTCCCAGCTTTAGGATGTTTTCTGCACAGCTTTCTCAAACAGGAAGCTCATTTGTGTTGTCCGAGCAGACCTCGGCACAATCTCACATATCAGCTCCATCAGAACCCAGCAGAGCTCAAACAAAGCCCCGTTTCTCTCGAATGGCCTCTTTCTTTCTCTCTCTCGTCCACAAACTCATTCAGAACAGCTCACAATGATACACAAAGATATTTTTCTGACCGAGGAAAAAGACGTTTGAGTTCGGGAGGAATTTACAAGCTGTCAACAAACCCAAAAATGTGGCATTTGTGCAATGAGTTTCCTTATTTTGATTCTGAAGTGCAAGCGAGAAAGTCTGTGCACCAATGAAATTCAGTCTGATCACACACACGCATCATTCACTCTCTCTCTTTCACACACACACACACACACACACACACACAGTCTTGTATAGTCAACACAAGAGGCGTCTATCGCAGAGTCTCTGGAAATCATTCTTGTAAACACCGACCAAAACAGAAAGGTTTGCAGTTGGTTTCTGCAAGGCCTGCATTCACATATTGGACGGCGTTGGGACCAATGAGAGAGAGGAAAGAGAGAAACAGGACAGCGTTCTCTTCTCTCCCTCTCTGTTCCCGTTCCTTACGGTCTTCAATCAAACCATCTTTGGCCCTCATTCTCCTCTATGCACCTCCTAGGTTGGACTGCTTGATGTAAGGGTTCTCCAACAAGTAGCGGTAGTGATCGTAATTATCCAACATGTATTTGGGGGCGTACATGTGTTCCTTAGGGTCCGATGGAGGGTACTCTTGCACGGAGCCGTCGAACCAGCCCCCGGTTCTGATCAGCTCCCTTATGTAGTTGAGATCGCGCTTGTCCTCGTAGTCACCCCAGCGAGGAAAGTCGCCGTTCTGGGCCGAAATGAGTTTGAAGTGAATTCCCTCTGGCGTGAAACACCAGGAGCAGTGCCAGCCTGCGAAATGGAACGGACTTCCGATCGACCACTGCACCAAGATGTGTCCGGTGTCATTCTCATACTTCCGGAACCCCGGCATGGTGTAGTACTCCCGCCTGCGGAGCCGAATCCCGTCGTTGTCATAGACGTCCCGAAGCATCCCGACGGTGCACCCAGACACCACCTCGAGGGAGCCCAGCTGCTTCCAGAAGAATCCGTACAGAGACTTCCTCATGTGGATGGCAAAGGGCTCCGTCCAGCCATCGAAAAGCTTAAGGAAAAGCACTCCCTCCTGAGCTGGGATTTCGTCCGCATCGTTGATGAGAAAAACATCATCGGGCCGTGAGCCCACGATCCGCGCCATGCCGTCGCGAGTCAGGAAGGTGCGCAGGTAGTCGTCAGCGATCCATCCGTCCTGTCGGCCGCCGTCTGGGAAATGGTCCAGGAAAACGTAGAGGATCTTGTGGCGCACGTAATCGTAGGTTCCGTTGAGCAGCAGATGCAGGAACCTCAGCGGACGCCTCTCTCCGTACGCCGTGAAGTTGGACTCGCACACGAGGAAGAGATCCACGGCTCGGAGGAGCTCACGGAAGCGCACGTGCAGCAAGTCAAACTCGTGGTTCACGTTGATGGCGTTTATGACGCGACGAGGCGTCTCGCGCGGGGTCAGTCTCTCTTTCGTGGGCAGATTGGAGTGGTACACCATAGTGGGCACTCCGCAGTACGGGCCGTGCCAGCCTGGCCGGCAAACACACTTCACAAGTCGCTTGCCACGCTTGGGCTTCCCTCGAACGGCTCCGGACTCCTCCACTGATTTCACCGGAGCCTTCGACTCGTCAGGCTTCTGCAGGATTCTTCGCTGGACGAGGCCAGCCACGCTAGGTCTCACTTTCAAAGTCTCGTCTTTAGGCGGTGCCACCTCCGTCCCCTGACGGAAGCACAGTGCGCCTGCTTTGGTGCGGACGAAATAAGGGGAGCGGTCGTCCTGGAGGACGTGTGTGCGGCGGTGCAGGTCGCCCAGGGATTCCAGCGGATCTGGAGTCGAGGCGTGACGTGTCTGAAGATTCTTCACCGCAGAGTCTCTCTGTGGGTTTGGCTTCTGGTGGGTCGGGCTGCTGGGCTGCCAGGCGATCAAACCTCCCTTATGGACCTGATTAATGAAGAACAAGCTCCATGAGAAGACAGCAGAAGTTTCACTAACTCTTAAGGGGATGATACATGGAGCAACTCTTTAAGAAATATTGCCAGGCGACATTAACATCAACAGGCAACCAGCTCAGACACAGGGCTAACAACAGGTCTAAAAAATCCATTTGTTACCCATTCTCAATGAGAAAGTGCCCAAGAAACAGTGCTCAAAAAGTTGCCCTGTGTATCATCAGCCTTAGAGTTAAACGAATGACACAAATCAACAAAGCAATAAGTTCCAAGAAGCTGTAGTTTACAGTAAATTTATAACAGTCTGGGTACACACTAAAAATTTTTTTTAGTCTTGTAAGATTTTCAAAATGTGAGAGAGCACAAACGAGTAGACAAAGACAGAACACCACACACCAACAGAGTTTCATCCAGAGTCCCGACTGTAAATAAATATGTTTTCCAGGACATTGTATAAACAATCCTTGTGCCATGACTTCGGCCTTCTGTCAGCTTGCTTTCTGATTGGATATTATTTAGTTTCACGTGATAATTTCCAGATATTACGCACGTTTGTTCAAACAATCATACGATTGGAAATCCTGATGTGTGTCATCAGCAGATATTTGTAGAAATAGTCACCAATACATTGCATGGGTCCAAATGATTTAGTGTTCTTTTATGCCAAGAATAATGGTCTATGAAGATAGTTTGTTTATTGATTTTCTCAATATTTTGAGTTTTTTGAGATTTTCAAATGGATGTTTTTTGGATGAAATTAACCCTTTTGGATCACATATTTCTATTAAAAATCACGATTGCTCAATCTATAAAATGGAAATCATAGCAAAATATTTAATTTAAGTTAATCGATATAAATATCCCAGAACAGCCCTACCCAAACCTAACCAATCGGATGAGTTGGGGGCCGGACTATCTGTCTGAGCGGCCAATGAAAAGCGGAGGAGTGTTTGTTGGGTACCTCTGTAGTCCCCGGGCCCCTGTGCTGCTGTGGATCTTCAGGTCTCTTCCACGGCTGCAGTGCTTCAGGTTCTTGTCCGGTGTCGAGGTCCAGACCTCCTCCGGCCCGGAGCTTTCCGTGCATCAGACGGGGCCCTTCCTCCGGAGACGCGCTGGACAGCGGGGTGGTGCCCTCCTTCCAGAAGAAACCAGTGACCATGATGAAGGATTTGATGTTAGGGTAAGGTGCGGACAGCTCCCTCAGCAGGGACACGTAGTGAAGAGCCTTGTAGTAATGCAGGAAGGAAATGACACACAGTCCCACCGTGCAAATCAAGAAAACCCTGTGACGTCTCATTTTCATCCTGAGAAACAGAGAGAGAAACAAAGTTTAGGGAGATTTAGATTTGGAGCAGAAGCTCTTTGCACACTCCAGAATATTTGTATTTGTCATCCTTTCCTACCAAAATGCGTGTGATGGATTTGATCCGAATTTATGACGAATGAAAGTTTGGGAGGCAGTGTGTAAGAGGGACTGACACATCGTGAGGTCAGATTTATTTTTTAACCTGCTAAAAGTTTGGATGCAAATTCCAAACTAAAGGTGCAAAGAATTTGTGTTGAAGTGCTGAATTCAGTTCGATATTAGCTGTGTTTCTATCACCCTGTTTTTATGAGCATTTTGAAGCATCCCTTCAGGAACGAGGGATAGAAAGCCAAATTTAAATCACAAAATGTTTTAACGCCTACTTCAGGTGTTTTTTACCTTTTTGGAAGAAAGAAACACATTTGGCAAATACTTCACCCATGCACTTCAAAGTAAAAGTCACTATGGGACAGAAAAACTTACCGGTGGACCGATGTAATAGCACAGCATCTGTGATGTTATAATCATTATAAAAAGCCCTTAGTGTCTTACTCAAAGTCTATTATTATATATTATTATATATGAAAATGATTATATTTAATATTATATTTCTCCAAAATTTCATAGTGATTGCCTATATAAAGCAAGTTTATCAGGAAGTGTTTTTTTCTCTTCTTGATAGAGAGGAACA
>NW_025047902.1:470000-477500 GCF_018831695.1 Puntigrus tetrazona | reverse complement strand
CTGCTTAGCTCCGCCCACTGATGAGTGTATGTAGTGTAATAAAGAAGGAAATACATTTTAAGGTGGATTTGTTTACAATCAAGACACGATTCCACGTAACCATGCATATTACTAGAAAATCATCCATTAAATAAGTGCTAATTAATGCCTTACTCTGCATCCCTCACCCTACCTGAGACCTAACCTTAACATCTACCACACCAACCACTAATATGAAGCAAATTATGATTTTATTGAGGGAAAACGTGTAGTTAATAGCTAAGTGTTACCAAAAATATTCCTAACATTACAAGTGAAGCTCTTTGTGCTGGATGTTTTCACTGTTGGTCGTGGTTTGTTTCTTCTCGACTGGTGTTCACTCAGCTTCTGTGTTGTTTGTTGGCACACTGTCTACACAACGGTTACACACACCTTTTAATCCCACAGACATCTCGTCTTTGTCTCTGAATGAAATGCGTTGGAAAAGACGCCTCAGGTGACAGAAACTACATGAGAAACACACACACACACACACACACACACACACACACACACACGCGCACACACACACTCACACACACTCACGTGCACACACACACACACACACACACACACACACACACACACACACACACACACACACACACACACACACACACACACACACACACACACACACACACACACACACACACACACACACACACACACACACACACACACACACACACACACACACACACACACACACACACACACACACACACACACACACACACACACACACACACACACACACACACACACACACACTCAAACACACACACACACACACTCACACTCACACACACACACACACACACTCACAAGCACACACACACACACACACACACACACACACACTCACACTCACACACACACACACACACACTCACAAGCACACACACACACACACACACTCCTGATATCATCCGTGTGACTCTTCATCAAATATTTAAAGGCTTGATTTCTAAACGCGTTCTCAACTATACTGAAGTTTACTCCAGGGCTGATACGAGTGTGTGTTAAACGGACAGTTCACCCACAAATCGTTAGTCACACACACTCACACCGATCCAAACCCACAAGACCTCCGTTTATCTTCAGAACACAAATCAAGATATTTCTGGATCCTAACATGAACACAGCAAGGACGCTGTTAAAACAATCCCCGTAACATCAGAGCTTCAGCTGCGTGATGAAAACTAAGAACAAGGACCTGCCTCCTCTGTGTTTTCTTATATAGTATCACATAACCATCACACGCACACAGACACACTGTTTATGTCTTGATCTGGACATGAATGTTGTTCATGTGTGTGATCATCTACAGGGTGATAAACTGTGGTGTGGATGGGTTTAGCTCTGGTGAAAGCGTCTGGTCTTCCAGGTATCACACACTTTCACAGAAGTGACCGCAGCATCGTGTTCTTAAAGGGCCAGAATTGATTTTTTACTACTTCTTACGTTAATCTAAGTGTGCTCCAGTCTGCTATTTTGAGTCACAGCGAATATGAACTTAAGTGTGCTTTTAAATGACTTTCTCTGAAAAAAACAAACAAAAAAAGTAGATCTTGCCCCACATATATTTAAAGCTTCAAACATAAGTGTCCAATACATTACAAATACATTTTATTCATATATTAATACTATATTTTACATAATTAATTTAATTTTAAATAAGTGTATTTTCTATGCATGCTGAGTAAATCTAAAAGTGCACAGAGAGCAAGTTTAAAGAGTTCTCTGCTCTTCAATTATGTTCTTAAAAATGTTATTTATAAATGATTTATAGAATGTTTTAGTTGGACGTCAAAAAGTAACCTGTAATATTTGCTGAATGATAAAATGTAATGTTCCAAAAACGTTTGTATAACCAAGAAAAAACATTCTGACACAACTGAACATTTTGAACATTTGGAGAACATTTAGAAATTATATTTTTATAACTTATAAAAAGTTATCAAGTTAATAAAAGATATCTCTGAGTAAACAGTCGCTCTAAAGAGAAACAGTAGAAGACTCTGATAAATCACACACTGATCTGATTGGCCCAAAGCACTGAACGCATTCATATGTGCTATAATTGGCACATAAAACACACACACACACACACACACACACACACACACACTCATAGACTATGCGTGTGTAAATCTGTTATTCCTCTAAATGGACTGGACAGAGGATCTCAGGCGGCTCTGGGACAGGAAGCGGTCATCAGAGAGCAGGAAGTGCACCGCTGGAGAGAGTGTGTGTGTGTGTGTGTGTGTCTGCGGGACGATCCCCCCGCTGACGGGAAGCGAGTGGAACGTTCCGTCAGGCGTCGCTCGGCTCACACTCAGAGGTCAGAAACAGGTCAGCACCATTTTGGCTGCAGTAGGTGTGTTCAGGACGCAGCTGTAAGGAGACACCGACACACACACACACACACACACACACACTCAAGACAGACCGCCTCTAATACAACTATCCCCCGTCCCGGACCATATCATGAAGGACAGATCAAATGCATTAGAACCGAACAGATTTTCTCTCTGCACTGGAAAAGTGTTCATTTAAATGAATTCTGAAGAAGCACAGCTGCTGAATATTTCATCACAATTTCATTGTGTTCAGTAAATATGTAAACACTGAAATTTACTGAATTAATTCGTGCTGGAATTAACAAATCACTTTTGGTTGCATTAACTGCAAATGCATGGCTGTTTTTTTAGTTCCCAGAATGCTATTTTGTTGAATAAACGCTGAAACGAAGTGTTATTTTCTGCATGAGAGTAGAGACCAGGAACATCTACTGTGAATGTGCTCAGGTTCCTCACAAACTGGAAATGGTCTAAAGTTAAGATAAATGAATGATCATTTGTACTTATTCACTTTGATTTTAATTTAGACAAAGAGAAATGCACTCGTGAATAAAAAGAATGCTGGTAAACACCGACTTCTGGTTTTATATGAAGTCAATCAGTAGCTTTCAGGAACTGGTTTGCTCAAAAAGAAGATGGGTTTGGAACGATTCGAGGCGGCGTAAACAATCACAGAACTTGGATTTTTACGGAACTGTGTATTAATAATTATTTAACTGTAATACTTCCTTAAATATGAGCGCAAAAACGTACAATAGATACGATAGAGTTTCTCTTTTGGTGCGCAGACTTACATTTATTCATTCAGAAGATGCCTTTAAACAGTTTTTTAGGTGGACTGAAACAAGCGGTTCACAGAAGAGGAAATGAAACACGAGAAGAGCTCTTAATACAGGTTCAGACACTGTTTAGAGCACGCTGGAACATGGAGAGATTAAACCAAAGAGGAAGCACGCATGAGGCTGTGAAGATCCCTCCACACACACACAGATAAAGCTCAGAATCATATTAATCAGGCCTTGATCATTTTGAGAGAACTTAATATTCGTAACTATGAATTTATAACCGCACCGGTCCTTCCTCCTCACTGGAACACCAGAGCCTTTGTGTGGAGCAAAGATGAGTCCAGAAGAATGAGGAAAGTTTGGGATACGACTCTCGGTACAGAAAGAGCAGAAGCCATCGTGAAAAGATCGTGAAAATCAAGTGGCCTCAGACCTCCTCAAACACTTCTCCCGTGATCACACAGTCCTCTCAGTGTTGACTTCATCAGCCCGTGGTGTTTGTCTGTTATCTCACACACCATATGAGCCGAAGAAGACATGAGCCTCAACATCTGCTCTCCGTGTGTTCACACACACACACACACACACACAGTCATTGTGTAGGGATCTGTAGGGATCTGTGCTGTAGGTCAGTCACCTGTGAGCCGAAACTCAATCCACATCATTACCTAGAAAACAACGGAGCAGAGAATAAAGAGAAACACAGATCTTCACCTCGATTAACATCAGACCCATCCGTCCAGCAGAACCCTGCCACAGCCCGACTAAAAGCAGGAATATGAACATATAGAGATAACGAAGCCTGAGGACGATTAGCTTGATTTCTTGATTTAGGGAATTCTCACGACTTCAACGCAAACACTTTCATTTTAAAGGATTTTTGAATTCTTTACATCACAGTGTCTGAAGAAGTCTGAAGAATAAAAACATCCTGACGTTCAGTGACAGGAAACTGCCCGGTCACACTGAATCCAAATCATGCGCCAAATCATACAAAACATGATTTCTGAATTATGAGTCAGACACGTTCTTATCACATCCATGCATCTGATATGATGTTTTCACACAGATCTGGAGTCAAACTACATCAGATCAGAGCAGAAGCAAATAACAGCCAGCCTTCATTTTTTCCACATTATATTTATATTTATGAACCGGACATATTCTTATAACACTCAGGCATCTGATATAGCGCTTCCACACAGATCTGGAGTCAAACCGCATCAGAATCTGGATTGAATCTTCAGAGGCCTGCAATGTTTATATCACGCATAGAAAAGCCTGGCAGGATGCAAAACCTGCTGAACGTTTATATTTGATTCTCACAGCATCGAACAGCTCGTTGTGAAGAAACCACATCGGATCTGAAGCGGAAGTGAATCCGCATTAGTAATACTAACAGAAACTGAAAATATTCTTCATTTACTTCACGCTCAAAAAACGACTTCTTACTGTGGGTTATCTGTGAACCAGACAGGTCCTTGTCACATTCACGCATCCTATATGATGTTTCCACACAGGTCTGGAGTCAAACCGCATCACAATCTGGATTGCATCTCCAGAGACCTGCAGGGTTGCACCAACACAACGACTCCATTACACATTTAAATCACATTTACAGTCCTGGCTTTGATAACGTGATCTGCTCGCTCTGCAGACAAACCCACATCTGATCCGAAGCGAATCCGCATCAGCGAGATTAAGAACAGCAGCGAGCGTTTAATAACGAGACGCCCGTGATTTCGGCTCGTTTGACCGAGCAGATGCTGCACCCCATCAACCGATCCGTGTGTGTGTGTGTGTGTGTGTGTGTCTCACCCATCGCCTGACGCTCCTCTAGATGTTCATTGCGGATGGAGGCGCTGCGGTCGGTCAGGGTGGAGGTGAAAGCGAGGCTTTTGTTCGCATCGGAGCGGTCGGACGCGTCGCGGAGCGCGGGTGATGCTTCAGTGACGCTCCGTCGGTGATGCGGGAGGATCTCGCTCGCGTCGCGCGTCCGCGTGTAAATCCATCCTGCTGCGGAAGAAAGAGAAACGCGCCGTCGATGTGCGTCGACGCCTCGATCCCCGTTTTATTTCCGTTAACGGGAGCGCCGAGTCCGTCCGTCCGTCCGCGCCGCTCCTCTCTCGGTCTGTTTTTCTGCTGAAATGACGCTCTTCCGCCCAGCAGTGATCGGTGCGTCCGTCGATAACGTTACCGGGGGCGCGGAGACCCGCAGCTCCGCCCTCCGGACCACCGACACACACACACACACACACACACACACCAGCGGATCACTTCAGCATCACGCAGCTCTTCATCCGCCACACAGCGCATTATTCATCATAAATCATATCTGATTCATCCGTCCAACACTTTCATCACGTTCATATCAGGAGACACGACGTCGTGCTTCAGGAATAAAACAGGAACGCTTTTGTCGAGCTGCTGTATTCTCTGTTATCTCTCGTCAAATGAAAGAAAAACGTTTTAAACGTTATATATTCACGGAAAGTTCTCTCGACCTGCGTCCTTCAAACGTTAGCGCAAAACGTTCTTCATAAATCGTTATGTAACTTTTCTGTAATATTTTAGTGGGATATTCGTCTTAAGATGGTTTAGAGATCCCTCGAATGTAACATGCTCGCTAAAAGATACGTTTTAGACTTTTAAATGGCTTCGCAAAACGTTATTAGGATATTTTTAGAACATATTGGCTATTTCTAAAAAGTATTTGACGCCGCATTTTGACCATTTTTACGCAAATCCGCGTTCAACCCCGTTACCGAAGATACCGTAAGAAAAACTACCAAGCGTTTTGCAAAAGTGGCAAACCAACAGGGTTTGAATAAAACCATAGATAAAACCGAGTTGAAGTTTACTCTGATCTATCTGTGTGTGAGAGAGATAGGAGGCGTGGAGCTGCTCTGGAGAGGTTCTTCGGGTCTCTGGATGAAGATCCTCGGAGTCTCACGCGTTTTCCAAGAATTTAACCCGAGACTTCGTTATAGCGCCACCTTGCGGTCACTTCAAGACATCTCGACATCCAGACGTGTCTGACAGCTCAGATCAAAGGCGTGTTTTCACGCCAGATATCTGTAGAAGTTCAGCATGAGAACAGCTTTCCAGACGCTGAAGATCAGGGGCCCCTGGGGGCCGGTCAGGTCTGATGAAAGCCCCACATCTCATGATATCATAGGATTCAATTGGAATAATCTTCATTAGATGCTGACTCATCTCAGCAGTTCCAACATTTAAAGCCAAAGTGTGAGATTAATATTATTAAGTTAAATTCAAAATGTTAAAGTATTAATAGATATATTCTAAGAGTATATGAATAAGTGGAATTACACATTTATTACTGTATTTTTTTCAATTATTTAACCACGGATGAAAAGGACGTGTTTGCCCGACTCTTCTCAGGTGATCTTTTTAATTCTGTCTGTTCAGGTATCATGACGTCTCTGGGGGGTAGTTGACATGTAGTTATTTAGTAGAAAGTGGACTAAAGTGCAACCCACGGTTCTGTTTCAGAAAGCTGCAAAATGCAAACCTTTGTTTGAACTTATCAATAAAAAGCTGTGATGAAGCTCATCTACAATCTCTCTGTGAGTTCTGTTTCAGGGTCCTCAGCTTCTCTGTGACAGCTTTGGAAAGTTATTGTTGAGAAGGTCAAACATTAAGATCTCAGCTGTCTGCATCATGATATATTTTTGACGATGTTTCGCCGTGTTCTTCTGTCTGGTCTGAGCTTGAGCTCATTGATCTGATTTCATCCTCAGGATATTATTCCCTTATTTCATCAAACACATCTCAGAAACACTCCTCCTGCTCTGTTGTTGGTTAACAAACATTTGTCCACTGGTTCCTTTCCTAACGCTCTTAAATGTTAAATAGCAAACGTACCTGCATCATTGCTCTCCCTATTTCTAATTGACCCTTTATCTGAAAGATCCTCGAGAACGTTGTCCTGATTCCCTCAGAGTCACACTGGGCTGTTAATTCTGTTCATGAGACGTTTGAATCCCTTTAAGGAGTCTCAAGTGATCATTGAGAAATCCATGGCCTCCGAGTGCTGTCTTTGGTCTGTTTGACCGTGAGGTTCTCCTGATATCTGAGGACCTTCCAGGCCGTGGTTCTGTTCCTATCTGACCGGTGTTTTAGTGTTTGTTTTGGTGATTAATCCTCCTGTTAATCGTGGAGTTCCTCAGGGATCAGTCCTTGGCCCGGTTTTCTTCACACTGTATGCTATCTACAGCTTTCGTTTTTTAACAAATATAGAGCATCCTTTCATCTCAGATCTATTCTACTTTAAAGCATCATTATAAAAATACAACCAGCACTGTTAGTCT
>NW_025047902.1:460000-465000 GCF_018831695.1 Puntigrus tetrazona | reverse complement strand
GCCCATCTTTTGTACTTATGTTGCTTCGCACTTGAAAAATGTAATGTTTTGTCCTTAATCTCGTCCCATCCGAGATCAGGAGGAGTGCGTTTCTTCATCAGTGTCTCATCAGTGGAAGTGAATGGGTGCCGTCAGAACGAGAGTCTGATGAGAACATCCACGTCCATCAGTCAAAAGATTAAACGAATCCAGCATTAAGATGATTTTAAGTCAGATGTGAAACTGTTTAGTTAAAAGTAAACACTGCTTGATCTGAGCAGATAGTTAGCGTCTAATGTTTGAGTTATTGCTGAAGGACTCTCATTCTGACGGCACCCATTGGCTTCCACTGATGAGACGCACTCTTCCCGATCGCGAGCAGGTTTGTGTCTGATCTCACACCTGCGAGAGGATCCTGCGCACGTCTGCGTCTGTGTGCCCAGTGCTCAGCTGACCCAGCAGCAGCTCGGCCGTCAGGCGCTGAGACACGAAACTGGCCACACGGCTGCCGTCGTATCCGTTAAACACGCCGTACAGGAAGCAGCACTCGGTGCTGGGGAGGAAACAGGAAGTGACATCAGTTCACAGCCATCAGAGTCTGCGCAGGCGTCTGCGAGCGGCTCTACCTGAAGCGGAAGTGTCCGTCTTCGTTCGGGTGGCTCTGGGTGCCTTTCCCGTCGGGGCCGTACGCACAGTTCGGGGCCGAACCCACGCCACAGAGCTGACACAGAGGAAGAGCGTCCGTCCAGCTCTGATGCTGCAAGCAATCAATCAATCACTTTCAGCAAAGAACAAACAAACCTTCTGAATTAGCTAGCACACATTCACTTGAGATGCAAAATTCTTTGATAAAAACACACGAAAGATATGAAAATGAGCTGCCTTAATTAGTAGTGACTGTGAAATAACTAAATGTATCCAAAATAAAAGCTTCTGAATAAAACACACAAATGCATGTATTTATTTAAGAAAAATATGCTACATTTATGAATGATATATGTTTATACCCGATAAATTACATGACTATACGTACACGTAAATATCTGTATATATATATATATATATATATATATATATATATATATATATATATATATATATATATATATGCTGTATGTGTGTTTATAGATGCATAACATGTTATTTCAACAAGAACGTTTATTTTGGATGCCATTGATCACAAATAATAGCCTTAATGCCTGAAACAATAACAAATATCTGCCAATAAATTTAGAAAAATAAACATGGAATGAATAAATTAAAATTAAAATAATTATCAGAGATATTCATAGTAAATACGTTTTTAATAATAATACTAACAATAATGCATTTTAATATTAATATGTGTGGACAATAAAGATTTTCCAGTTCAAGTAAAAATATTTATCTGTTCAGAAAGCAAGAAATTCAGCTCAATGCTTTAAAACATATAAAGGCATAAAAATAAACACCGACTATATGATCAAAAGAGGTTTATTTTTATGACTACAGTGGCAGATGTTTATTTATTTGTTGTATATATTTTTGTCTGAAAGGCTACATAACATTTTATTGCTTAAACTTTATTATTATTAAACATTGTATTTTATAACTGTATTTTATTGCTCTTTTGTTGATTCTGATTTCGACTGCCCTCATTTGTAAGTTGTTTTGGATAAACACAGTTGCCTTTAACTTTATATATTTATTATTATTATTAAGATATTTGAAAGTTTCAGAAAAGATTATATCAGGCTTAACTGAAATAATGACTTCCTCAGCTTTGTGTTTCTTTATTCGTGTAGGGGCAGGGGTTTGTTTAGTTAATCTGACAGTTTATGTAAGAATATACAATAAAGTAATACTTCAGACCATCAGATTGAATATAACAGACACAAAACCTAATGAAGAAGGGAATAAACGCATTAGATGAGATTCACTGAGGTAAAAACATTACTGAGGCAGACCACCACACGGAACAAACACTACCAGCGGCGCTTCAGTCCCTCACGACCTCATAATACACGAGTGTTAAACTACACAGACAGCTCTGAGGAGTGTGTACTAACGAGTGAGGATGAGGAGAAAAAGCACTTTCTTACGCTCTGCATCAGACTGCTGCGCTGCGCCGCCATCTTGAGCGGAAGTGAGCGGCGTCAGATCTACAGCGCATCTGCGCGCATGCGCGGCTCAGCCTCAGGCCAGCTGCATGAGTTTGAGATCAGTCCGGTTCAGTCCGCGCTAGACCGGTTCGACCGTGGTCACCATAGCAACCGCGCTTACTTCTCTGAATGCTGTTACTTTACACCGCCGTCATTAGTTATTATAACAAAAATATCACAGGCATCTCTGATGTAACTTAGTTTCTTCTGTTTTCATCATTCGTTAAACTCCTTGTGGATGAAATCCTTCCCTTCATTTTTTTAAAATTCTTATTTTCTCTAAAATGCATCCAGCACACAAGTAATAGTGCTTTAAAATACATTAGCATCGATTTATTCATCATAAACAGAACGTTACATGGATGTTCATCTAAGATGTTCAGAAGATGTGTGCAAGCAGCTGAAACTTGATTTAAACTCATGAGGCCGGTCCGGTGCTGACCCCGCTGACCTTTGACCCCTGCTGCCGCCACTGAATAAAAATACAGTTCTTTTTGTTCTAAGTATTGCATCATAAAACAGACTTTTTTCTCTTGTGAGATATAAAGTCCAATCGGACTAAAGTAAACAGCGGGAAGAAAAATTATTCTACTTTATATCTCGCAATTCTGACTTAATATCTTAAAAATAAAAATTAAAAAAAGGCAGAATTGTGAGTCTGTATCAAGCTGTTCTATGAAAAAAAAAGTCAGAAATATGAGATAAAAAGTAAAAAAAAATGAAAAATGAATTTTTATTTCTGTATTCAGCGTCAGAGTTGGGTTTCTAGAGAAGACAGAAGATGGCAGTGTTGTAGTCCATGACTTTCGTTAGGTTTCCTTGAACATCCTGTTTGGTTCGGGAGCACACTTCTTCTGCTCAGGACTGATAACCTGACATCAACTCAGCATCTCACACACACTCAGGAGAGCGTTCGTTCACGCGTGTGTGTGTGTGTGCGTGTCGGGCGGCGGCTGTGTGAAGAGCTCCTCGTACTCCTCTTCAAAACACACACGTCTGAGTCTCTCCCGAGTGACGAGCGCGAGAGCTCCCTGAAACACACGACACACACTGAATCACGCCAGCTCTCGGATCAGCATCACGTGTGTGAACACAGCAGCTACAGACCCAGCTGAAGACGGAGAAGAAGGAGAAGGTGATGGCGGCCCGCGCCGCGTCTCCACCCGACCCCAGGGGGTTATCCTCGGTTCTGGCAACCCGCCACTGATTGGCCAAGAAACAGAAGCCCACGAACCACAGCAAGCACCAGAACACTGAAACACACACCTCACACACCTTCATCCTGCTCGTTTTAAACTTGAATTCACTCACAATTTCTCAGTAAACTTTTTTTCATGATCATAATCTCTTAATAATTTATATAACTATCGTGATTCTCTGTGTAAACTATCCTCCCAGCTAACTCTACACTAACATTTTTAAGAAGCTACATAAATGTTAGGACAAACCTTCCTATAAATATAATACTTGATATACTTTTTCTTAAAATATAGCATATTTTTTTCTAACTTTTAAACAACGTTATAACAACAAGAACGCTGGACATCAAACATTCTTAGAGCAGTCAACATAATTATTAATAAAGTTATTAAAACATTTTCACAAAGATTTTTGTAACCTTCAAATAATGTCACATTTTGTGTGAAAACTGAGTTATTATTAATAAATTTTAATAAATATTTTTGTGACTTTTAAATAATATTATAATAACAAGAAAACAGAATATTGTCATAAAATAAATGTTAAAGTAATGTTGTATTTTGTGCGAAAGTTATTAGAACATTTTAATAAATATTTTTGTAACCTTCAAAAATTTTATATTTTGTGCAAAAGTTATTAGAACATTTTAATAAATATTTTTGTGACTTTTAAATAATGTTATAATAACAAGAAAACAGAATATTGTCATAGAATATTCAAAATAAATGTTAAAATAATTAAAAATCATTAAAAAGTATTTTATGTGAAAGTTAAGTTAATAAATATTTTTGTAACTTTCAAAAATGTTATATTTTGGGTGAAAATGTAGTTATTCGAACATCTTGATGAATATTTTTGTAACCTTAAATGATGTTATAATGAGAAAGCTGGACATTTTAAAATTCATATATAATATATTATAAACGAATGCTTGAATGACGTTATATTTTGGGTGATATGTTACTTATGGGAACGTTTCACTGAATGTTTTTTTTCTGTTCTGCGAGTGGAGCTCCACCTGAGGTTGCCAGGTCAGTCAGAACGGCTCTCTTGCGCTCTCGGACGCCGCTGATTCGAGGGAAGTAGGCGTCTAAGGCCAGGAAGGCCGTGCAGCAGAGGAAGGCCAGCGAGCCCATGCCCACCGCGAGGTTACAGGCGCTCCGGCTCCGGTTAAAGATGCAGAACCGCTGGACCTCATCGGGCCGGTTGATGTAGCCCTCGTTAGAGACAGAGCCGAAGATCACTAACGAGAAGATCTGAGGAGAACAGAACACAGCGATGAACACGGCCTTTGATTGTTCGGTTCCTACAGACACATGGTTTTAATTTAAGTTTAAAGCAAGTGAAAGGAGGAAACGAGTTTGTCGTCTTCAGCTGAAAGAGTCAAAGAGAAACACAGGTGTTAAAGACCCAGCAGAAACGAGCCCAGCTTCCCCTTTCTCTTTAACAAACCCAGCGTCAGAGAATGATTCAGTCACGGGAGGAACGAGAAAGAAGTGTGTAACGAAACCTAACTTACTTCTGCTTCAGCCCTGAACGAGTCTTTTTAATGCATTATTCCATGAAGAGTCCGTTTGTTGTTGTTGAACCGACTGATTGAATAAATGACTCAGTGACTCGTTTATGAACCAGCCGAATGAACGATTCTATCACTCGTTCGTATCTAAACTGAACAAGAAC
>NW_025047902.1:422500-442500 GCF_018831695.1 Puntigrus tetrazona | reverse complement strand
GGAGCGGAGGACGCGCTTTACATTCAGGACGCGGCGAGTGCGGCACACGGCGCGAGAGATCAAGAAGATTTATGAATTTAGAATACAATGCGCTGACGTCACGCCAAAGCGGCCTCGCGATTGGCCGCGGCTCTGGCTGATGGTGCTGCAGTTGATGTGTCTGTGTTCCTCATGTCTCCATGTCTCACATCACACACACACACACACACACACACACACATCAGACCGAACAAGCAAAGCAAAACACCAAACACACGTCACTTACACAAGCAGAAAAAAGAAGGAGAAATATGGAAATCAACCCCCCCTTTATTTATTTAAACGCACTGACAAACAGAAGCCAACTTCATTTATAGGCATATATATATATATTACATCACAAATGAACTAAAACTAACCTTCAAATCAAGTCATTCTTCATAAAACTAAGAGTTTAAAATATTATCAACAATAACATTACATGATATTTTCTTTGGTAACGCATCTTTACTAAAATAATTTCAGAAGTGAGATGTTTGTGGTCCTGATGTCCTCATCCTCATCACACACACATCATATAAAACATATTCACTGAGGTTTAGATGAGAGTATTTAGAATTAGCTTCATGTGAAAACAACAGAACTGTGTGTGTGTGTGTGTGTGTGTGTGTGTGTGTGTGTGTGTCTGGCAGCTCTCACATGAGGGTTTATTTGCTCGTTCTGTCATCAAACACACAATACAGCAGACATTAGATGGATTACAGCACCCGAGCAAACAGCTGTGTGTGTGTGTGTGTGAGAACTGACCGTCAGTGTCACTCAGTCAGTGTGTGTGTGTGTGTGTGTGTGTGACTGGAGCAGTAGATCACGGCTCAGTTCAGAGAGAATGCATGAAATAATGTGTTTTTATTGCAATGTAAGCTGCTTTGGATAAAAAATTATGACTAATGCATAAAAGAAAATGATGCTGGGGTATTTTCCACACACACACACACACACACACACACACATATGTGTGGACTCTCCGTGGGTGTAATGGTTTTTATACTGTACAGACTGTGTGTTATCTCTCGTCTCTAAACGTTCCATCACAGGAACCTTTTTGCATTTTTCCAGTTTAAGATAAACTTCATTAAGCATTTTTAATCATTTTATTTCCCTTGTAAGAACCTTCTGAATAACTGGTCCTCACAAGTACAGCAAAACACACACACACTGAGACTGACACAGGTGTGTGTGTGTGTGTGTGTGTGTGTGTGACTGGAGCAGACAGACGGCTGCAGATGTGCTGACTGTCCAGTTTCCATGGGAACATCTTCATCTGCGCAGCATTCATTCATTCATATGTCAGTGTGTGTGTGTGTGTGTGTGTGTCCTTCACTGCACCTGTCTGCTGCGCGTCACACCTGCGCTCGCATCACAGCAGCAGCCTTACCGAGTGTGTGTGTGTGTGTGCGCGAAATCAAGAACCAAGACCTGAAAGATACAAGCTTATAGAAGACTAATCAGAATATCTGAAGCGGTTTAAAAATATTATATTGATCATGACGTGATCATGTCTGTGTTATTTAGATTCTGAGTGATTAGATTCAATAGAGAGCTGGTTTTAATCCAGAAAGACTCTTAATCTACTCCTGAATGAAAGCAACACTGATCCTGATCAGGGGTCAGACTCGAGGAGCAGTGCTGCCTTCTGCTGGACACACAGCATCGGTTTAGACCTCAGGACCAGGAAACCTAGTCACGCTTCATTAGACTCCTGTTCCTGAACTCAGCTCTGCTCTGGGATCAAAAGCATCTGAATTTTACTCAGAATTTGATCCAGATCTAAACCAAGATTGGATCCTAAATAGCAAAACACTTTTAAAAGCAAAAAAAAGCAGGAAAGTAGAATCATGAAGAGATTAAAAGATATTTAAGCCAGAATCTTTATTGAGAGAAACACTAACTAACCCGTGCTCACTTCATCTACACAGTGAGCTATAAACAGATCATATAGACTTGTATTGTGATGCATATCTGAATGAAACGATGAAAAGGTGGGTTGGGACACATTTATTTAAGAGTACGAGCACGCTTTAGAGAGGCATGTGATGCTGGGTTCAAGCAGCCGCTGGTCCTGGAGACCTTCTCTCCGTCTGATCATCTGAAAACACAGAAACACAGGATCAGAGAAGACGACGACGGCCGAGGGTCACACAGATCTTCTCGGGTCGGTCATCAGACGCTCGCTCGGAGCTCAGCACTGCTCTCTTCATTCACCGGTCAGTTTGCGCAGTGGACTAGTCATCATTGACCCCTGACCTCAACACACTCAACCTAACCAGACACATTCATTACTTCCTGAAACACACAGAGGGGCAGGTTTATGGTGTTTGAGACTAGTAATGTTAACTATTCCAGTTACATCAGACTGTCTGGAGTAACTTGAGTGACTAGTCTGAGTCAAAGATAGTTAATGAAGTTAAACTGCTCAACTACCATTCTGATAGTAGTTAGTTATGATGTCTTAGTTTTTATGTGGGTAAGTTAACTTGATTACCACACCCACACTACTGGGAACCTTAAATCTAAACCTAGCTGCAAAATATTAGCTTCTGATCAACACTTATTGTTGACATCGATTCAAAAAGTCGCCTCCAGCCTCTTTAATCTCATATTAAAGAACGTTTTTTTAAATTGATTTTTTTTCTGTACACATTATATATTCTGAATACTATTACTATCTTCAAATTTGTTGAGTAATTCTATTTTATTTGTTTACCTTTCGGCGGGAACTCGGCTCCCTCGCACGCGGCTCCTCTCTCAGCCGGAAGACACCAACTGATCTGTGACGCAACTTCCGCTAACAGCACCTTTTACGACATGAGCTCCCTTTATTATTTACTGTGCATTTGATGGTCAAGAGCTGCTTTTTTGACGTCACACACTTTTTAGGGTTATGTTTATGTTAAAATACGGTTGTGACGAGTTGAAATACGAAGAAGAAGATGAAGAATTTGCGTCGGTCACGAATCCCGCTGCCAGAGATATTTCTGTTATGAGGAGAGACCAACATCCGGGCTCCGTCTTCAGCGGAAGTGAAGAGGATCACGTGTGCCTTTTAGGACTGTTAGAATCATAGCAGCATCAGAAGAAATAGAAAATAAATAAGAAAATAAAAAATATCCAGGAATATAAGATAACAAAACAAATGTTTAAAGTATTATTTTTATTCGGTTTTCATGTTTTTAATATCTTTGTTATGTTTGTTAATTTATTTGTTTTTCAATTTGTATTATTATTATTATTATTATTATTATTATTATTATTATTATTATTATTATTATTATTATTTAAAATTCGGCTTAGGCTATCTCATCTATTTCACTATAATTAATTAGTGTGTTACGCTGACAGCAGTCTCTCCGTAAAGCGGCTCTGGCGCTGCTGTCACACGACAGTCCGGGACGCTTTACGGCAGAGCCAGTGGTTGCGAGGTGAGCGAAACATGCTTATTTCTTCATTAAGCAGCAAAGATGCGGATCTAATGACGAATAAATAACGTTTAAATTCACGACAGCTGTGTTCCAGCTCAGTTTACGCTGCAGACACGTTTAATAATTACATTCACGCGACACGATCACCTGCCTTTATTTACTCGCATTATTAAAACGCAATGAAAGCGTCATAACGGTTTTTCATATCACTATTAAGACGCACTTTATGCTGCTTTTTCGTGACTGAGGTGTGTGGAGAAGAGTCGTGAAGTAGAGCAGGTCCTGGAGGTCAAGGTTCACCTGCGCAGGTGATGAGATCAGGGCTCGGGTCTCTGAAGCTCTGCTGTCTGGTGAGTTTCTTTCAGAATCAGACGAGTAACACTTTACTGTAAAATACCGAGTTACTTCTCGAGTCACTGTTTCTCGGGGTTTGACTGACAGCTCTGGGGTTGCCATGTTGAGAGAAATCAGGAGTAAGTTCAGAGAGTGTGTGTGTGTGAACATGATCTTACTGTAGTGTGTTTACTCAAAACACACACAGAGTTCCTCAAAATCAAAAAATCCTGTGAAATGCAGACTCAGAATATAATATATCACAAACCTGCAATAATTAATGTCAAATAATACAACCAGTGTGTCTTTCTCTGTGTGTGTGTGTGTGTGTCTCTCTCTCTCTCTCTCTCTCTCTCTCTCTCTGTCTCTCTCTCTCTCTCTCTCTCTCTCTCTCTCTCTCTCTCTCTCTCTCTCTCTCTCTCTCTCTCTCTCTCTCTCTCTCTCTCTCTCTCTCTCTCTCTCTCTCTCTCTCTCTCTGTCTCTCTCTCTGTCTCTCTCTCTCTGTCTCTCTCTCTCTGTCTCTCTCTCTCTGTCTCTCTCTCTCTCTCTCTCTCTCTCTCTCTCTCTCTCTCTCTCTCTCTCTCTCTCTCTCTCTCTCTCTCTCTCTCTCTCTCTCTCTCTCTCTCTCTCTCTCTCTCTCTCTCTCTCTCTCTCTCTCTCTCTCTCTCTCTCTCTCTCTCTCTCTCTCTCTCTCTCTCTCTCTCTCTCTCTCTCTCTCTCTCTCTCTCTCTCTCTCTCTCTCTCTCTCTCTCTCTCTCTCTCTCTCTCTCTCTCTCTCTCTCTCTCTCTCTCTCTCTCTCTCTCTCTCTCTCTCTCTCTCTCTCTCTCTCTCTCTCTCTCTCTCTCTCTCTCTCTCTCTCTCTCTCTCTCTCTCTCTCTCTCTCTCTCTCTCTCTGTCTCTGTCTCTCTCTCTCTCTCTCTCTCTCTCTCTCTCTCTCTCTCTCTCTCTCTCTCTCTCTCTCTCTCTCTCTGTCTCTCTCTCTCTCTCTCTCTCTCTCTCTCTCTCTCTCTCTCTCTCTCTCTCTCTCTCTCTCTCTCTCTCTCTCTCTCTCTCTCTCTCTCTCTCTCTCTCTCTCTCTCTCTCTCTCTCTCTCTCTCTCTCTCTCTCTCTCTCTCTCTCTCTCTCTCTCTCTCTCTCTCTCTCTCTCTCTCTCTCTCTCTCTCTCTCTCTCTCTCTCTCTCTCTCTCTCTCTCTCTCTCTCTCTCTCTCTCTCTCTCTCTCTCTCTCTCTCTCTCTCTCTCTCTCTCTCTCTCTCTCTCTCTCTCTCTCTCTCTCTCTCTCTCTCTCTCTCTCTCTCTCTGTCTCTCTCTCTCTCTCTCTCTCTCTCTCTCTCTCTCTCTCTCTCTCTCTCTCTCTCTCTCTCTCTCTCTCTCTCTCTCTCTCTCTCTCTCTCTCTCTCTCTCTCTCTCTCTCTCTCTCTCTCTCTCTCTCTCTCTCTCTCTCTCTCTCTCTCTCTCTCTCTCTCTCTCTCTCTCTCTCTCTGTCTCTCTCTCTCTCTCTCTCTCTCTCTCTCTCTCTCTCTCTCTCTCTCTCTCTCTCTCTCTCTCTCTCTCTCTCTCTCTCTCTCTCTCTCTCTCTCTCTCTCTCTCTCTCTCTCTCTCTCTCTCTGTGTGTGTGTGTGTGTCAGTGGGTTCTGCTGGCTGTGTTGATGCTGCCGGTCCTGAGGCGTCTGGGATTGAGAGCGTTCTCGATGGCGTCAGACTCGTATTCTTCGGGCACACACTCCGCAGCTTTCGTCACCTGCCCCAACGACACGGTGGCCAAAGAGCTGGCCAGGTACACACTCCTGAAGAACACACACTCGTACAAAAACAACGCTCCTTGATCTGAAATGTGTGTGTGTGTGTGTTGTGTTTCTGTCCTCAGAGGAATTGTGGAGAAGAAGCTGGCCGCGTGTGTGAACATCGTCCCGCAGATCACATCTGTGTGAGTGTGTGTGTGTGTGTGTGTGTGTGATAGAAATAGAAGTCTATAGACTATTCACAGACACGTGTGTGTGTGTGTGTGTGTGTGCGCTGCAGGTACGAGTGGCAGGGGAAGATCGAGGAGGACAGTGAAGTTCTTCTGGTCAGTTTCAGCTCTTTCTGCTCTATTTGTTTATTTGTTGTTTTCTAGATGACTTTTAGATACATGTTAAACAGCGCAGCAATGCTGGTAAATGTTTATTATATGCGTTCATGTACACTGATGTATCTTTTAGAGCTCGTCATTGAAAAACCCAACAAGCGTTTTTAAATATTTTATTGAATTTTTTTTCCCAGATGATTAAGACCCGAAGTTCAAAGATCTCCGCTCTCGCTGAATATGTCCGGTATTAGCTACAAAAACACACTCTGCTTTTATTTGGAGATATTTCCTGCTGCACGCAGCACTCAAACAATCCAGCGCGTGAAGGAGTGTGTGTTGTGCTCCGCAGGTCCAATCACCCGTATGAGGTGGCCGAGGTCATCAGTGTACCCATCGATCAGGGAAACCCGCCGTATCTGAAGTGGATCGGAGACGTGGTGCCCGAGTGAAGCGCTGGAGGGTGTTCTCATCATTTGACTGAAATGTCCTTCGCAGGAAGATTTCGTTCCGAGTTTGATTTCTATTAAAAGGTTGCAGGCAGTGAAATGCATGGGTTTGTGTCTCCTTCAGCTCGGTGTTTCTCCTGCTCTGTTCTGGGTCTTCAGATTGTGGGTGTGTTTGAGTCAAAGGAAGTCTTTTGTTTACTTGACTAAATATAACACAGTAGTGACGTTAATAAACCCTGATACACGATCCTGCTTTAAACACGAGCGCTTACCACAGAAATGAACGTAGATGAATTATCGATTAGGTGCCTACTTGATTTTATTCTGTGTGTGTGAGGAAACGATCAATGCTCCATTATACAGTCTAGATTAGTCATTATATACAAATAACAGCACAGGATGACACCCTGACCAATCACAGCCCTCCAGAGGAGCGACTATCAACAATAGCTTCATGAGAGACGCTTCGCTGCATCTGTGAGAGAAGAGCAGCGCTGACTTCCCTTTGAGCCCTCAAATGTCAGTGAACACGCACACACACACGCGCACACACACACACACACACACACACACACACACACACACTGCCACCGGCTGCAGTTTCTGCCCTTCAGCTGGAGAGCAGGCATATGTTGATCTGCACAGGATCTGATCCCTGATCATCAGGAGAGGTTCTTGACAAACACATTCACTTAGAAACATTGACATGTTCTCCATAACTCCTCTGAGCTGGATCTGATCTGATTGAAAGCTCTGCTGTCCTCCTCTGAAACAATCCCAAAACAGGAAATGAATCAAGCATGTAAACGCCCGGAAAAGATTGTCTTAATCAGGTTCAGAAAGAAGCTTGGACAGTGTCCTGATGCATGTTTGCATATGTTTTGCATCTTATAAACTGGTCATATTGCAACATTATATATCATATATATGTATGTGTGTCTTTTAGCTTTCTTTTTGACTACATTATCAAAGCAAAAGCAGCAATACTCGAGGTAGCTCCAGTCACGTTATCACAGTGATTCCTCAAGTTCTGAAAGCACTGGAGTTTTGTTCTGAATGCATGTAATGCGCATGTAAATGAATACATGAATCAGATCAGAATCTGAAATGATATCGGATTCATCCGAAGTCTGCATGTAAACATACTGATGTTTTCCAGTTTCTTGCTCCATGAATACCTACATGTTCACTCCATGCATAATGTGACTATAATGAGAGTCAACATTGCAGGTAAACTGTTTCTCATGTTGGGATATGTCAGTAACGTGGTATATTTTTAATACATATAGTGCATTTTTGTAGCCTGAAATGTAGAATGAGATCAAGAGACTGGCCTCATTTAGGTTTCAGGCCTTTATCATTTTCACTGTATGTTTCTCTTCAGCGATTCAATGATATGAAGATAAAAATAAAGCTGCACCAGTCAGCAAACGATATACAGCTGCTCTCTTTTGTTTGCTGTATGCTCTATATAAATTATTTGAATAAATTATTATTATTATTTTAAATAATTTTAAATTAAATTGGGGCACTACCATTAAAGAAAAGCCAATTGTAGCAAATAAATGGAGAAATTTATTTAGGCCGCTATGTTGTCTGGTTGCTAGGGATTTATATGGTTGTTTTTCTGTTCAGGTGGTTGCTAGGCAGTTGCTATGTGGTTGTTTGTGTGTTTAAGTGGTTGCCATGTAGTTGTCTAGGTGTTCAGGTGGTTGCTAGGGAGTTGCTACGTGGTTGTTTATGTTTAGGTGTTTGCTAAGGTGTTTTGCGATGCGCTTGTATAGGTGATCAGGTGATTGCTGGGCAGTTGCTATGTGGTTGTTTGCGTTCATGCGGTTGCTATGTGGTGGTCTAAGTGTTCAGGTGGTTGCTAAGGAATTGCTATATGATTGTCTGTGTGTTTAAGCGGTTGCCATGTAGTTATTTAGTTCATGTGGTTACTAAGGAGTTGCTATATTGTTGTCTAGGTGTTCAGGGAGTTTCTAGGGAGTTGCTTTGTGGTTGTCTAGGCGTTCACATGGTCGCTAGGGAGTTGATATATGATTTGATTACTCACTGGTTGTACAGGTTTGAAAATATATTAAAAAAAACTGTGAATGTAATTGTTTCTACCAATAAAGCCTTATTTTGGGATTATGCAAAAGAGAGAACGATAATGGCAGTAAAAATAAGAACACTTCTTAGTGAACAATCAGAGTAATAAGGTTTGTAAACCTTAAGTCCAAACTCTGATTCCTGGAAATCACATTATTGGTGCGCATGTAAACACAACCAGTTTAATCACAGATGGACGTACAAATTAAATAAACAGGAGCAAAGGTCATGGTTTCTGATTGGTCTGAGTTGGCATTGTTGAATAGGTGGTGCATTTAATAACCATAAATGAACGTTCACATTTCACATTACAAGCAGCTGATCTCCAGGACCGAGTGTTTATCGTCACTGTTGTCCTGCAGGTGTTTGTGTGTCCGCCGCGCTCCATTACGGACAGCTGCGGGGTCAGAGGTCAGGCTGATGGAGCGCTCACACCGCCCATCCATTCCTCCCGCAGCGCTGTCCTCGTGACACCCGTTTCGGAGTTTCGTCATCTCTCGGTCTGCGTTGCGTTCTTCTACTTCGCTCACCTTCAGATGCTCTCTTCGGATCTCCTCTAGAGGTAACGCGACCATTCCCGTCCCCTGCTGCTGATCCTGGTTTTCCACGCGTCTGGACGATCTGCACAAGGCTTTCCGGAAACCTCTTTTAAAGTTATCCGACAGAAAACCGTACAGAATGGGATTGGCGCAACTGTTGGCGTACGAAAGAACTACGACGAAGTAATACAGCCCTCTGAACTCTCCTGGAAGGAGAACCAGCAGGTTCACGATGTTTAAGACGTAAAACGGCAGCCAGCAGAAGACGAACACGGCCACGACGATCACCACCATTCTCGTGATCTTGCGCTCGGATTTCCGCCGGCGGATCGACGTGGCGCGGACTCTTCGCCCGGAGCTGCGCACTTTAACCACGATCAGCAGGTAGCAGAGACAGATGACCATCAGAGGACCGAAGAACCCAACGGTCGCAGTATACACGATAAACGCCGCTTTCCAAACCTCCGCCGGCTCGGGCCACACGATGCTGCAGTTTCCGTCGTCCTGCAGAACTCCTGCGAACACAACCACAGGCAAAACCACTACGAAAGAGACGGCCCACACGGTGGCGTTCACCGTCTTGGCCACGCGAGGTTGGCGCCATCTAGAGGACCGGAGTGGATGCACCACGGCCAGATAGCGGTCGATGCTCATAACCGTCAGACAGAAGATGCTGGTGAACTGGTTAATGGCGTCTACGGTCATGACCAGGCGACACATGAGCGATCCGAAGGGCCAGGAGAGCAGGCCGTTCTGAACGGCAAGGAGCGGCAGGCCCAGCATGAAGAGCTCGTCTGCGATGGCCAGATTCAGGATGTAGATATTGGTCACCGATTCGGTCTGGGAATATCGCAGCACGATGTGGATGACCAAAGTGTTTCCGATCAGACCTACGATGCACACTGAGATGTAGACGAGAGGGATGAGGATCCCGGCGACTCCTGGTGAGTAATCCGGAGTTCTGCCATCGGTCCAGTTCTCCGTCGGAAGGAGAAACGCAGGAGGGAAGGTTTGGTTGGGGATCATGAATGAGGAGGAGGTGTTCGTCCAGACTGGAGCTTCTGGAGCTGAAAGGTGTTGATGTACCTCCATGGGTTTAAGAGAGATTAAGCCTTCCAGTGATCAACTGATGCCCATCTGATCTAGGAGTGAGACAGAATACTGGTTACTCAATGGGTCTGGTGCTTAACCCAGGTCCTGGAGATCTGCCTTCCTGCAAAGTTCAGCTCCAATCCTGACCAAACACAACAATTAGGATCTGAAGGCGCATTGGCATAATGTGTTTTGATCAGGATTGGAACCGAAATCTGTAGAAAGGTAGATTGGTTAGTCCAGATCAAAATCACAGTAGTGCATACACAAAGCTGGCACTTTCACTTTCAACAGATATGCCTTTGTACTTTATTTATCAATATTGCATAATAGTTGTCTAAAGGTACATATATTAGTACAGTTTGAAAAGATACTGAACTAGTCACAGCTTTTGTACCGAAACCAAAAGGTACCATTCACTAAGGTTTTATGATGGGTGCCTTTATTTTTTTGTTGATTTTTTAAGGCATGCTTCATTAAATGATATGCACCTAGTCCTTCAGACAATCAACAGGTCTGACTCCAGCATTACGGTGTGTCTCAGTAAAATCACAAACCTGTTAACAAATCCTGAAGTCATATAATGCGCAGAAATAAAGCCATACCCAAACCTTTTTCTGTTTAGGAACGATATGCATGTGAGCAAATGAAGACAGAACGCTCAATTCTGAACGAAGACACTAGAAGTGAAGTGCACTTGAATGTTTACTCTTATTATTGTTTCTATATAATGGCTGACTCAAACATGAACATGAAGTCTGTGTTATAAATCGAGCGCAGGCAAGCAGAAGCACGTCTGTGGTACGAGAACACGATCCTGGACCCCGGCCGTGTGTGTGTGTGTGTGTGTGTGTGTGTGTGTGTGTGTGTGTGTGTGTGTTCTGTCAGGTAGCGTTGGCTGATGTTGTTTCGGAGCTAGAACACTAATGTGAGATAATTAGTGCACTACAGCAGCGGCAGCGGAGCAGACCGACTCGTCGAGCGCGTGGCTCCAGATAAAAAACACTTTATTAGGAGCACAGGAAGAAAACAGACTGAGATTTAATATCTAGATGAAGTCGAGATGGCATCGGTTTCTTCGCGTTCATCCTCTGACTGAGACACACCAATTATGATGCAGAAATCAAAGCAGCGGATCATTATTTTGCCTCTTGTTCTGCTCTATTGTGATGCTGCGACACACACTCATACGTCTCAATAAACCTGCCAGAAATGTCTGAATGATCATTAATAATAGAAGACATGCGCTCGCTGACCAGCCCAGTGAAAGGCTCAGGCTTTTCATGTTTTATTGGTCACTGGCTAGAATCAAGATCAGTGGAGCGAGTCACATTAGTGAAATTTCTGGGTGAAAAAGTCACTTGTGCGTTCTCAGCAGTCACTTTGAGCGATCAGACTATGAGAACAATATGACTAAACCTCCCGGGCATACGGAAACCCATTTCCACCGAAAAAACTAAATAATAACTGAGCTTTGCTGAGCCGTAATTGAGATGAGAATTCAAATGATTTAAATACTTATAACTATAATTACAAACATGTATACACTCTTAATTATACAAAGAAAATACAGCTTGAAACGTAATAACTATGACTTTGAAATGATGACATACTAAGTCATAATTAGGATCAAAACACAAAAAATGAAAAAGTCAGATAGTATGGGCTAAAGAGGCAAACATGAAGAATTTCTGATTCTAAATTTAATATGTTGATCTCATAATGACTTCTATGTTTTAAATCTCAACTAACTTGTCAGGGTCTCACTTTAAAGTCATACTTTATTCTTCTGATCTCATAATAATCAAATTGTGCAGTTTCTCTCAACTTAGAACTATGACTAATCATTTTTCATTTAAATTCATAATATTGACTTTTTATTTGAGAGTTATGATCATATGTCAGATTTTAATACTCTGTCATAGCTTCTTTAGAGTCATAATTTAGACATAGGTCAGTTGACGGGTGTTTAGTGAACGTTTGTAGGGAGAAGCAGAGAAAGGTAGACGGTGTGTGAGGTAAAGACCGGTGTCTAGATGCACTTAGACTAGACTCATGTGTCTCTGCCGTCGTTTAGAGCGGACGAGTAAATCACGATCAGGGACAAGCATTAGGAAAGTGAAAGCTCTTTGGGTTTCTGCTGATTTCAGTGTCCAACATACAGCCGTTTGAGAAACATCACAGGAAGATAAATCTGTGTGATGACCGGCGGTTAATCATCCCTCTGAAGCGTTTCGCTCTTTCTGCAGGAAGAAAGTCACCCAGCTTCACCTCTTCCATCCATTATGATCGAAAGCTCTTCTGATAATTTACTCTGGAGTTCTCTGCATTGTTTTCTCTACTGACATTTACAACTAAAAGAGACACAGAGACGTTAAAGGCCTTGATGACGCTCTTTAAAAATGATTGCTGCAGATGCACGCACACACACACACACACACACACACACACACACACACACACACAGACACACACACACACAGACACACACACACACACAATAAAGAAAAAAACATCTAGTGTTTGTTTCCACAAAGAGACAGCAGCAGCAGTAAACGACGCAAACACCTTCCTCATAATGGATGTGAATCTTGGTGAATAAGATTTATAGTTCAGTACACACACACACACACACACACACACACACACACGCGTTTACTTAGCTGTATAAATGGGGACGTTACTGAGACTTCTATATTTTAATATACAGACAGCTAAACCCATCCCTAACCCTTAAAGGTAATCTAGAAATCCCCCTTTTAAAATTTCTTCTGAAAAACTCTTTGACCAATGCTGTATTTGGTGAGTGTTTGGCTAATCAGACGAATCACACACACACACACACACACACACACACACACACACACACACACACACAGTTCAGTACAGGTGAAGGGAAGGGCATCTTGTCACCGTGGAAACGGCCTGGTCAGCGTCTGAAAGACCACAAAAGAGTAAGACAAAAGAAAACGAGCACGCACGCACACACACACACACACACACACACACACACTGAGGATTGTGGGAGTGAGATTAGACCTGTTTATTATCTGAACACAATGACTGTCAGTAAAACAGCTCAAGACTAAAGAGACGAGGCTCTTTATAGACCAGCATTAGCATAACCTCACAGCACGTGTGTGTGTGTGTGTGTGTGTGTGTGTGTGTTGACCCGGTCTTGTGCTGGTTCTGTGTTGGTCTAGAGCAGTCCACCAGTTACTTCATCAGACGATCTCTTCTTATTCCATTAAAGAGTTTGGGGTTAGGATATTAATATTTGTATTAATCAAAGACACATTAAACTGATCAAAAGTGGCAGTAACTTTCTATTCATCTGTGTATCCTGAAGAATTAAACATATCACCTTTTCCACAAAAACAATATTGTACAGCAACAGTTTCCAACATTGATAACAATCAGAAATAGCAGTAATTCATTGATTTCTGAAGATCATGTGACGCTGAAGACTGGACTAATGATGCTTTAACACACATTCACAGAGAAAACAGCTGATTGAATAGAAATAATACTTCACTGCTTTTTGATCAAATAAATGCCGTCTTGGTGATCAGAAGAGACTTGTAATGTGTTCTAAAGCAGAATAAACGGACAGATGTGGAGAACGGATGAATAGAGTCGTGAAGTGATAGAGACACACGACTAACATAGAGACTCATTAGGAAGGAAATCTGGTTCAGTCCAGCTCTCCACGAGTCTCTAATGAGAACGCTTCTTGTTCGATGCACTGCTTTCCAACATTCGGTTCGGTTTCAGCCTTGACTTCATTATATTGGAAACGTTTCTTACGACATGTAGAGGTCAGTGCTGCTTCAGCATCGTTTCCAACTTATTTCCAATCAACAGTTATTATTTCAACGAGAACGTTAAATCAACAGCGACTCTATTCACCGCTTTAATTTATGTTTATTGATGATGATTCTTGACGTCATTCTGAAGAATTAATTGCCGTCAGATCCGTTCCCTCAGGCTTTCCGTCAGCGGACGCCATCAATGGCTCTCATCGATCACCTGATCAGCTCAGCGTGGAGACAATCCACTCCCATCATTTATTTTATTCAGCATCCTCAGAAATACGTCTATCGCGGTAGTAGTCCATATAAACACAGACTTGCACACACCAATTTAAAATAATATAACATTAAACACTACCACATCTACTGAGAAACACGCTTAATTTTCCAACAGACAGAAGCAAAGCATGCTGGGAACCAGAACTTTATGTGTGTTGCATACGTTCACAAAAAAAAAAAGAGAGATTTATGCAGTTATTTATGCATATGCAAAATATTGAGAAAGTCTCCTTTAAAGAAAAATGTATAATTTTGACCCATACAGTGTATTTTTGGATATTGCTACAAATATCGGTATGTTAAATGTTTCTGTATTTTGCAATGTAGTATGTAGCATATAACATTATATTTTGCAGTATATTCCCATATATTTTTGTTACATATGTATTTTTCGGCATACTATGTAATTCAGTCATTCATCAAAATATAAAAAATCCTCTTTTATGTTTAACAGCTAAAGAAACTTGTGGCTGATCTCAGAGTTTTATTTGTGGACGAAATATCCCTTAAACTTCAAAACGAGCTCGTATGTGTTTGCAATAATGACGAACGGCAGAAAAAGGAGCGACGCGTTTCTTTGGGTCGAGCTGAATGAGAGCCGATGAAGGATCAACAGTTCCTCCTCCATCGCTCAAAGTGAATCGAGCGGCTGCGGTGTGAACAGCTGTGCAGGTTAATGTGGATTAATGGCACCTCGGGGAACAAAAGCTCCAGCCATTCTGATCTCAGTCAGTCTGCTGCCATTGAGAAAAGCCTTTCACCAGAAAGCATCACAAACAGCTGCGCCGCACGCCAGAGCGCTCCACGGCCATTCATCACCACGCAATTATTAGTAGTTCGTCTAAGCATGAAACAGCTCGTCTTCGTGGGAGAATTCAGCACATTTGGGAAAAGAATTAAGCACGTCTAATTGAGAACGGATGATGATCTGATTCTGCTTTCACAAGCAGAGGCCTTTGACTAATTCTTTCACACGTCTAAACAGAAAAACTAATTCTAACCAGACGGACTCCTTCAGATCTGTGACCTGATCCCACAGAGAAACGTTCAAAAACAAGCACAATTCTGTTCACATTAATGAAACACCCTGTTTATTAGTGAGCACAAGCATTATTTTAAGTTAACATGAGACTGGTGTTATAAAATCACTCACTAATCTCTAAAGTGAATCTGATCACATCTTGTAAGAGCTCGGTGACTGAACACAACCTAAATGTAGTATTTCTGCATCTACATCCTCTGGAACGCACATCGTTATAAGAGCGCTACTTTATATTCACTTTAATCACTAAGATGAATCACTGAAGCTGGAACGCTCCTGAAGAACCACTCTTCAGTGCTTCTGTAAGACCTCGGCACAGACAGGAGTCGACCGCCAGACGTTCTTGTGCATGCAAAATAATCATCTCAGATTACAGTAAAATTTCAAAGTAACATGGAAACTCACCGTTAAGAACTTCACGCGTGTCCACCTGATCGAGTGACTCGGAGCAAATGAGCCGCTGCAGCATCAGCAGCACGAGGAAACACAGCATCCCGTAACCAGGCAACCAGAGCAATGATGCACAGAGAGAGAGAGAGAGAGAGAGAGAGAGAGAGAGAGAGAGAGAGAGAGAGAGAGAGAGAGAGAGAGAGAGAGAGAGAGAGAGAGAGAGAGAGAGAGAGAGAGAGAGAGAGAGAGAGAGAGAGAGAGAGAGAGAGAGAGAGAGAGAGAGAGAGAGAGAGAGAGAGAGAGAGAGAGAGAGAGAGAGAGAGAGAGAGAGAGAGAGAGAGAGAGAGAGAGAGAGAGAGAGAGAGACAGAGAGAGAGAGAGACAGAGACAGAGAGAGAGAGAGAGAGAGAGAGAGAGAGAGAGAGAGAGAGAGAGAGAGAGAGAGAGAGAGAGAGAGAGAGAGAGAGAGAGAGAGAGAGAGAGAGAGAGAGAGAGAGAGAGAGAGAGAGAGAGAGAGAGAGAGAGAGAGAGAGAGAGAGAGAGAGAGAGAGAGAGAGAGAGAGAGAGAGACAGAGACAGAGAGAGAGAGAGAGAGAGAGAGAGAGAGAGAGAGAGAGACAGAGAGAGAGAGAGAGAGAGAGAGAGAGAGAGAGAGAGAGAGAGAGAGAGACAGAGAGAGAGAGAGAGAGAGAGAGACAGAGAGAGACAGAGAGAGAGAGAGAGAGAGAGACAGAGAGAGAAAGCAGTGACATTATAAACGATGCTCCTCTGAGGTTTGCTGGAGTGTTCTCCTCTCATAATGTGGGCACATGTTAGGTCAGATGGACCTGATCTGAGGCGCTTCGACTCTTTATACATAGATATCATAACGGAGTGCAGGTATCAAAACTACAGAAAAACTACCAGAAATACGGTCCAGAGCCCTCGTGATTAAAAGTGTACAGTAATCATGTGACATCCTATCAATGGTTTCAGAAGCAGGTGAACATTATATACAATCAGTGCAACGTTACTTCATTAAAAACTCTGAGGAAATCAATCAGTTCATTTCCTCGTTAGCACTGATCTAACGATCACACGATTACTACGGAAACACTATTATTGATTAGGACTCGTTTCAGATCTCGTCACATATATGTTGAACCTAAATAGAATGTGCTGAAAAGTAAATGATAAATGACCAGATTTTCAATTCGGTTTAGATTCAGTTCGGTTCACATAAAACTAAACAGAAATACGAAATGAATCCGTAATAAAGTAAAATGCAAATTCAACGAAAATCGATTTGGTTAAAATAAAAGGTTTTAGTAACGAAAGCGTAATCTAATAAAACAACTTAATAAAGAAAACAAATAAAATGACAAAAGCTCATATCAAAATTACTAAATCAAACGTATAATAAAGCACACGGAGAACAATGTCAAGAACACACTAGAACATGTTCTCCGAGTCTGTCAATGATTTCAAACAGGCCTGTGGTGTGAGTCTTCATCCTCGTTAAAAGCTTCTGATTGGTCTTTAACTCAGACCGGTTCTGCTGTCAGCTGGAGCTAAACTTCTCAGAATAGTCTCAAGAACCAGGCAAGGCATTGATTATAAGCGTTTTCTGTATTTCAGCAGGAGGTGCTCAAAAATGGGCGACGTCTTTGTTTAAATTAAATTCATATTTATGCATAACTCTCATAACTCTCGAGTGACGCGATCCTGCTGAGAAGAAATGATCAGACCTTATAAATAAACAGCTTTTGGCGCTGATCCGGGTTTTGGGCCGTAGGAGGATCAGTCCCAGCAGAGATCTTTAACAGAGAGAGAGAACCGACATGTACAGGTGAAGAAGGTTAATGCTGGCACTTGATCAGGATTACCTAACAGCAGTTAAAACTAACCCACACGACCTAACTAACCACGATGGCTCTGGTTTTGAGTGCACTTATTAGGGTAGTTCTATCGTGTCAGTAGGGAAGCTCTATGTGACCCTGAACCACAAAACCTTAGATTCATACTTCAAAGCAAACTCAAAATATGGAAAATATCGCCTTTAAAGATGTCCAAATGAGACATGATCTTTACTTAATATCCTGCATAAAAAGAAAGATCTATAATTTTGTCCCATACAGTGAAGAGTGGTCTCGAAGCATCGTGATTCTGAATATTCCCGTTTTCTCCTTTGTGTTCGTGTGGGTGCGTAAGCCAAGACAGCGTTCACTTCTATTCTTTAAATATGCTTTCATTCACACCGTTTGGAGGACAGCAGGACAAACTCGTGTTCAGGTTGTTTCCCATACTGTCTAAACGGTTTTTGTGAAGCATTTTTCAGAGTACAGCTGACCCTTATCACAAAATTGATTTAAAAGCTTATTAACAATGCACTCAATGTAATCTATATTTTTTTATTTTCCCCTTAAACCTCTATGTGTCACACACACACACACACACACACACACACACACACACAGACACACACACAGACACACACACACACACACACACACACACACACACACACACACACACACACACACACACACACACACACACACACACACACACACACACACACACACACACACACACACACACACACACACACACACACACACACACAAACAGCTGTCTCAACAGAATAAATCTTAAAACATGTCAGTGTCGTCGCCCCATTACACCTGTTAAAGGCATTTTTGCTTAAATATCTTATTTTAACTGAGGTCTATCCGTTGAGAATCACAATTGAAGATGGCAGGCAAAACTGTAGGCAAAAATCATACTCCGATGTTGGTTAAAATGTAAAGTTGTATACTGCACAGCCCAAGAGTTAATCGGGGAAAAGATGTAGATGAGGAATGGTTTTGTGAAGTGCCTGATGATTCCCACACCTACAGACAATGTATTTTTGTCTCTGCAACTTAAGGCACATATTAATCTGTTGAAATGCGACGGCATCAGATGAGCGGTGTGGACATCACGGCTTTCTCACGAGCTGACCTCACCTGAGAAGACAGCCCATGCATCTCAGCAGGCTTTGGGCTAAATGAAGTAGCGTAGAACACAAATGCTTCTGATTGGCAGGATATTGGCCGTACGTGCGGCTTGAGAAGTGAAAGCATCGCCTCATCAGCCTCTCGCTTGTGTGCACGGAAACACGAGCGCTCTTTTATCTTCACTTTCGAAATAGATCTTCTAATGAATCTGAAGATGCTCTTTCTTATTTACTATTTTAATCGCGACACATTTGCATGTAGGAGCTGTTGCCATGGTGACGCCGCAATGAGCTCTCCAGACTTGTTTGGGCCGGTTAGTGTCACACCACCTAATAAACTATTTAACCTGACAGAGACCGCTCATCTTCATCATGCGTCACATCCCTGTAAGAAACTGACATGATCTCAGGCAGAGTTTACCCAGACATTAACATTCTGTCGTTGTCTACTCATTCCCATGTTGCTGTAAACCTGTGCGACCAAAAAAAGTTATTTTAAAGAGTGTGGATTGTTGACGGCAGCCATTAAAGTATTCCAGAGCAGAATGTTTATTTTTGGGTGAACTGTTTCTTTAAGAAGCCATCGCGATCTGCTGATTCTTCACCGTCTTATGTTTTTATGCATTTCACAGAAACTGTTTACATTAGGTTTTGAAATACTGATGTTTGAACCACAAAGAGCATGCTTTATGAACACACTTTCTCTGATGTTTCCAGCGCTTCAAACCTAATAAGGAATAATGTTTTGAAAACATTAAGCTTCTCTGCATCTGAAAAATAAAATTTCACTTTGAAATAAAGGTTACATATATATTTCTGAATTTTGAGCGTTCACGTATACATGTACTTATTATCTTTAACATAAACTACAATTCATTGAGATGCATATTTTTGTAAAGTGTAAAACCATTAAATGAGTCCACCCTGTTACACTGGTGCTACTTCTCCTTTAAAATATTAGGCATGTATCATAAATCACATGACCTGCTAGAAGTGACATCACTTCCTCGGATGGAAAGCGAATCCAATTAAGTAGGCTATTAGTCATAAACTTTCTCTCTTTTCCTCCTTTTTTAGAAATCGTATTTATGACTCGGCATGTCCATCCTGTTGAGTCAGTTTACAATGAAAACAAAAATGTCATATCTATTAAATTTCTATATTTTCTAGCCAGTAATAGGCTTTGTGGGTTAAATGTCCTCACTGTTACTCACTGTAGTGAAGAAATGTTCTGTAACAGGGTGGAAAGATTACTGGGTTATTGTTATAGTTTGAGGCCTGAGCTCCAGGGGTCTGTTTCTGATGGACACAGTTTATTTATTTTTATATACATACAAATATATATATATATATATATATATATATATATATATATATATATATATATATATATAAAATATATATATATATATATATATATATATATATATATATATATAATTATTTATTTTATTTTATTTTTTTAATTAT
>NW_025047902.1:377500-417500 GCF_018831695.1 Puntigrus tetrazona | reverse complement strand
AGCCAGAACGACAGCTGAAATCTATTAGTATTTAGACAAAATGAAAGTGGAAATTAAGACAAGAAACATTTCATGAC
Source organism: Puntigrus tetrazona (assembly GCF_018831695.1). NCBI lineage: Eukaryota > Metazoa > Chordata > Actinopteri > Cypriniformes > Cyprinidae > Puntigrus > Puntigrus tetrazona. The sequence goes on along the minus strand of NW_025047902.1, from coordinate 417,423 downwards.
GGGTAAAAGCAAAGAGCTCTCTGCAAAGACATACTGGTGGCTCTGGATACAGGAGACTTTCTATTCTTCTGCTTCGGCCTTAATCCAGAACATCATTTCACCAGAAAGCAGCCACAACCAGGAGATCCTCACAAGATCTCTGACCGAGGAGTCAAAATAATTCTCAGAAGAGCTGCCCAAGAGCCCAGGAACATCTGTGGAGGGTTGCAGAACTGCTTTCACCGCCGCGGCCTGAACGAACGCTCGCCACGCAGGGCTTCTCCTGAAGAAAAAGATCTTTTAAAGTTTGCCGCACGGCATTCAGACAAGCCTGTGAAACACTGGGAGAGTAAAGTCTGCTCAGAGGAGATGTACCGCCGTAACACACCGTGTCTGGAGGTCAAACATCACGCTGTAGCACCGGCAAGATTCACATCATTGAAGGACCGTCGGGCCAGAATCAACTCATGTGACGAGTTTCTCCTACAGGACAAATGCTTTTGATAGAAATAGAAATAAATTTCAGTAAACGTTCAATAATTTTTCACTGGGTCGTTTTATTACACATTTTTTTTCTTTGTGGGCATGGATTGCTACCAACATCTGGTGAAAATTTCATGTCAACTATAGAAATATATTTACGGAGAAAAATAGTGACGTCATATTGCTGTCATAGTGTAAGAGACCAAAACTCAACCAGAGCAATGGTTTATCTGATTCAGCGTTGAGAGTTTTGGTCTTTCTTTAGTCATTCTGCTGAAAAGGGAAGTGTGGGTTTGAAGGAAAATCTCTAAAAACAGATGCTGAACTGTGGAGGAAGTGCTGTGGACGGAGCTGATTAACTCTTCGTTGTTTATCTCCAACGGCTCTGTTTCAGGGAATCAAGTATCTGGTGGATAATGGGCTTCTGGATTGGAAACCAGAGCGAGTGGCTGAGTTTCTGTATAAAGAGGAAGGACTGAACAAGACCGCCATCGGAGACTTCCTGGGGGAGAGGTGACATATGAGCTATTAAACATCAGATGTGTGTGTGTGTGTGTGTGTGTGTGTGGATCTGACGCCGTCTGCTGTTTCAGGGAAGACATGCACCTTCAGATCCTCAAAGCGTTCGTGGAGCTGCACGAGTTTTCCGATCTGAACCTGGTCCAGGCGTTACGGTGAGGTCACGAGCTCCTCTTCATCTTCAGATGATCAGCTGAACTCGTCTCATTTCCGTTCGTCTCGTTCTTCCTGCAGGCAGTTCTTGTGGAGTTTCCGTCTGCCGGGCGAAGCTCAGAAGATCGACCGCATGATGGAGGCCTTCGCCACGCGCTACTGTAACTGCAACGCTGACGTCTTCCAGTCCACAGGTCAAAACAAATTGAGGTTTACATTATAGATTCACATATTTGATGCATGAACGTATGAAATGTTCATGCTTTTACACAGTTTAAACACAAGTCAGGCATATTTGCAGATTACAGATAACAGATTTCCCATATAACAAAAAATTGTTTGTATTATATATATTTATTTATATTATTTATTATTATATTTTCAAATATATACTGCATAAAAACATACAAAAATGGCCCAAATATATATTTTGTAAAGTATGCTTCAAAATATATTCTCTACTATTTTGTATATTCTTTAATAAAAATATATAATTATAAATATTAAAAAAGTCAATTTTTACTATATATATTTTGATTACAGAAAATCCATTGTCCGTAACACGTTACACATTTATATTGAGATTCACTGTTTGCATATATTTCATGTATTTAAAACAGATTTTGATCACAAAAATATATTGTGCCATGTGGGTTTGTCACGTTCGTACTTTCGCGAGACTGAGTGCACGAGACGTAAAGTAAACTTAAACTGATTTAATTCCAAAATGGCAAAATAAAGATACAAAGGCAGGCAGGACAAACACAGGTATGGACATCGGGTATGGACCTTGACGATCGGACAATGGGAACTCAAAACACTCAAGACTAAATACACGAGGAAATTGACTACACTGACGAGACATGGCTGCAGACAATAATACAATTAACACGGAGGGAAGGCAGGGCACAGGGAGCACATGGCACGAGACGAAAACAATGACAAAAGTGTCCAGAGACGTGACAGGGTTATTCTGCTTCTAAGAGATTTAAATAAATGCACTGAATATATAATTTTGTAAATTAAATGTATTGAATGCACATATTTAATAAAATAAGACAAATAGTCTGACAAATATGTATGCATCACATTAAATTGATTAATTTATTTTAATACTGTGTAATTCAAAGGCCTGACTTTTTTTCGTAATTGACAAATAATTTGACATTAACTAATAATAATGAAGATGTGCTGGCAAATCAATGAGTTAATCAAGCGGATGGTCAAATGTGGTTGAGGTTTGTTTCTGATTCTGATCATTAGACACGTGTTACATCCTGTCGTTCGCCATCATCATGTTGAACACGAGTCTGCACAATCCCAACGTGAAGGACAAGACCTCGCTCGGGAGATTCATCAGCATGAACCACGGCATCAACAACGGCCAAGATCTGCCCGACGACCTTCTGACGGTGAGCAGCCAATCGCAATCAGCCCTCGCTGGTCACATGATGCTGCTGGAATACCAGTGCGGTCTCCAGACAGACGCTCGTTTGTCTCCAAGGTTATACATATTTCTCCAATTATTGCATCTGTAATCAACTCAGTTCCTGAATGATTCAGTGTTTTTAAACGAATGTCCAAGTGATTCAATGATTCAATGAGCCATTCACGAAGGCAGCTACTGCATTCTATCTTTATATGGCTTGAATAGTTACACTTACACATGGTTTTGGTTTCATTTTCAGGGTATCAGTTTTATTCAAGTATATTTAACACATTAATCTTCTAACATTATTTTTGTCATTGTGACTGTAGACTAAATGCATTCATTGCATGTCTGAGCTGCATTAAGCACTACTTAATCCTGCTTTAAACATTGAAAAAGAAGTTTCTTTGCCACTTCTGCAGTGCAGATATGAATTTGGTTGATATTCGTTTTTTTATTGGTATCAGCCGTATAGTGTCTTACTATTCAGATAGCATTTTTTGAATAAATATACAAAATAACTACCCCGACACCACGCTGAGAATGAACACAGATAACACCCTGGTGGTGTGCATTTCAAAAATAAGCAGAACTTACAGAAAGGTTGTGGTTTTGCTGTGTTTTGGTGAATTTTTTTTTTCCGCATCAACAGAATCTGTACAACAGCATACGCAACGAACCCTTCAAAATCCCAGAGGATGATGGGAATGATCTGACGCACACCTTCTTCAACCCGGACCGAGAGGGCTGGCTGCTTAAACTGGGTAAAACTGATCAGGACAGATTCATTAGATATTAGAAAGAATCAGCTCACAGAGTTCACTGCTGATACAGATCTAAAGCTTCACGGCCAATAACACGACCAGCCCATCTATAACATCAAGAACTAAAGTCTCCAAAATGAGCTGGAAGCAATCAAAACGATCAAAAGAGCAATGATATGCAAGTGTTATAACTAGTCTCAGAGGTTTTTATTACATGAAGCATACAGAATACAAAAAGAATAGAGCAAGCAAGTCTTAGAGGTATTTTTTGCTTTTACAGATAGAATACAAAAAGATTAGATAAGCTAGTGTTAGTTTTTTTATGTATTTTTAAAGACATCCATTGGATAGGGTCACGCTGAGATGCTCAGACCTTAAGAACATGATCATCTGACGGTGTTTTATGAACATGATCTGTGTGCAGGCGGTCGTGTGAAGACGTGGAAGAGGCGCTGGTTCATCCTGACCGATAACTGCCTGTATTATTTTGAGTTTACCACGGTAAGAACGGCACGGCGTCTCTCTGAATGAAGGTGTGTGGATCAGGAGTGATCACGTGTTTGTGTTCAGGACAAAGAACCCCGCGGCATCATTCCTCTGGAGAACCTGTGTGTGAAGGAAGTCATGTTTCCACGCAAACCGGTGAGAACTTCATGACCTACCTTCAGCGAGGACACAACCAGAAAAGAAATAGTAGTAACACTTTACAATACGTGAGCCAGGACCACAGAAGCAGGTTTCTAAAAACGAAGATTTATACATCCTCTAAAAGATGCACCAATAATCTTTCCATTAATGTATGGTTGATGTTAACGTATGGCTGAGAACTATTTGAAGGTATTTGAGGATCTGAGGGTGCTAAAAAAATCTAAATATTGAGAAAATGGCCTTTAAAGTTGTCCAAACGAAGTTCTTAGCAATGCATATCACTAATCAAAAATCAGGTTTTTTATATTTATGGTAGGAAATTCACAAAATATCTTCATGGAACATGATCTTTACTTAATATCTTAATAAAAAATGGATTTAACGTAATCACACTCTTAAAAGTTACAGTCACAAATGCATAAGTCTGTATTAGAATTGTTTTTATGATTTTTCACGAGATATTCTAACACTTTTTAAGATTTAGTTTTTTTATAACGCATTATGCATTCATAATAGTGCCTTAAGAATACTATTATAATGTATTTGTCCCGGTGTGGTTGAGGAGAGGAGACGAGAATATAACATTTAACACTCTTTAACAAGAGAGAAAACTATAATACTGCAGACAGGAAGAGTCTAACCACACGTAATAAAGACGAGAGAGGACGAACAGGAGCTTATAAAGCCTAAAGTCAATGAATTAACTGAATACACCTGAATATAATCAACTGAAAGACGGCCACACAGAGGACACGGGACAAGCTTCATTAATTAACTCATTATTCAAGTTTTGGCAAAAATCTTATTTTTGATTTAACAAACTAAATTAAATAAACATTTAATGAATATTTTAAATACATTATGGAATGAAAGTGGAGTGAAATTTAAGCATAAATAAGCCATATATTTTCTTATAAATATGAAAAATATTTTTTCCATACACAAGGAAAAAGGGAAATATTAAATGAAATGCAAAGAGGTGATACTGAATATATGTTGCAATGAATAAATATAAACCTCAGTACAAAGAAGTAAAAAATAGTGTGAAATATATTTCTGTATCTAGAAAAAAAAGACCTGAAACATGATATAGGACTAGAAATGAACAGAGCATCAGTACTAAAACTATCCTGATGAAAGAGTTCGGTCTAATTAAAGAGTTAGTCGTGTGGGTCTTTTAGTTAAACATCAGGCTGTATTGAGGAGTGAGGGTCTGAACTGTTCCTTTGATTGGGTCAGTTTTATTAGTGAAGGTTAACCTGTGACCTTTGACCTGTGTGTAGTATTGTTTGGAGCTGTATAACCCCAACAGCCGGGGTCAGAAGATCAAGGCGTGTAAGACAGAGACGGATGGACGTGTGGTGGAAGGCAATCATCAGTCCTACACAATCTGTGCTGCTTCGGCCGAGGAGAGAGACGAATGGATCGAATCCATCCGGTATGAACCCACTCGACTCATCTGAACACATATGACTCGTTTGAACATACGTGACTCGTCTGAACACAATTGACTCATCTGAACACATGTGACTAATATGAACCAACTTGACTCAATTGAACACATGTGACTAATATGAACCAACTTGACTCATTTGAACACATGTGACTAATATGAACCCACTCGACTCATTTGAACACATGTGACTAATATGAACCCACTCGAATCATCTGAACACATGTGACTAAAATGAACCCACTCGACTCATCTGAAGACATGTGACTAATATGAACTCACTCGACTCATTTGAACACATGTGACTAATTTGAACCAACTTGACTCATCTGAACACATGTGACTAATATGAACCCACTCGACTCATTTGAACACATGTGACTAATATGAACCCACTCGACTCATTTGAACACATGTGACTAATATGAACCCACTCGACTCATTTGAACACATGTGACTAATATGAACCCACTCGACTCATCTGAACACATGTGACTAATATGAACCCACTCGACTCATCTGAACACATGTGACTAATATGAACCCACTCGACTCATCTGAACACACACATGAACCCACTGACTCATCTGAAGACATGTGACTAATATGACTCACTCGACTCATTTGAACACATGTGACTAATAATAACTTGACTCATCTCGACACATGTGACTAATATGACTCGACTCATTTGAACACATGTGACTAATATGAACCCACTCGACTCATTTGAACACATGTGAGACTCGACTCATCTGAACACATGTGACTAATATGAACCCACTCGACTCATTTGAACACATGTGACTAATATGAACCCACTTGACTCATTTGAACACATGTGACTAATATGAACCCACTCGACTCATTTGAACACATGTGACTAATATGAACCCACTCGACTCATCTGAACACATGTGACTAATATGAACCCACTCGACTCATTTGAACACATGTGACTAATATGAACCCACTCGACTCATTTGAACACATGTGACTAATATGAACCCACTCGACTCATCTGAACACATGTGACTAATATGAACTCACTCGACTCATTTGAACACATGTGACTAATATGAACCCACTCGACTCATCTGAACACATGTGACTAATATGAACCCACTCGACTCATCTGAACACATGTGACTAATATGAACACTCGTGTGTCATGTCTCCACAGGGCTAGCATCACTAAGGACCCCTTCTATGATCTAGTGTCCACTCGCAAAAAGAAAGTCATCAACAAAGTGGCAGAGAAATGATGAAACGACTGAATTACAAATCTACAGAACTATAAGAGAGCACTGCTTATTTATTATAGCTCAGGAGATCAGCTCTTCCTCAGAGATACTGATTCAAATGAGTCAACAGAGTATGAATCAATGAACTGAATGTTAAGCAGCTCTGATGATTTGAAGAGAATGCTGAGTTCATATTGAGATGATTTGAGACATTGTAGAGATCTTTTCTGAACGATTCATTCACAGCTTGTTTATTTCAATGTCATTTCTCAGAGGTTTCTTTCTCTCACAAAATATAAGAAGTATCGACTCTGACAATGCTTCTGAAATATGAAATCAGGAAATCATAAGGAAAAGTAAAAACAGGGCCAAATGAGTCACTAGTTCTCGTCCAGCGAGATGCTGTTTGATGAGATTTGATCGGGATGTTTTCTCAAACTCTAGAAAGTTTATTTGATCTCATGAAGAGACTGAGATCGTCATGTTTCACAGAAAGCTGTGAATGCTTTTTATGTAAAATACTTTTGTAAATATTATAGATCATACAGTGTTAAAGATTATAGGTTATAAATTGTACAAAATCTTATTTAATTAAAGTTATTTGAGACTAAATGTCTTGTGATTGTAGTTAATGAACTGTTCAGACTCAAAACGTGACTTTTGTTGGTTTAGATAAAAGAAGAAGCTCGGCGTCATTCACACTCTAAACACACACACACACACACACACACACACACACACACACACACACACACACACACACACACACACACACACACACACACACACACACACTGTGTGTGTGTGTGTGTGTGTGTGTGTGTGTCTGTGTGTCTGTATGTGTGTGTGTGTGTGTGTGTGTGTGTGTGTGTGTGTGTGTGTGTGTGTGTGTGTGTGTGTGTGTGTGTGTGTGTGTGTGTGTGTGTGTGTGTGTGTGTGTGTGTGTGTGTGTCTGTGTGTGTGCGTGCGTGCGCGTCTTATATTAAACTTCAGAAACGTGAGTTTTTGAGGAAGATGAATCAGTGTCACTAAGGATGATCTCAAACTGGAATAGAATCTTCTAAACTCTGTAGGAAGAATGAAAGCTCTGCGTTCTGCTCTTTATTCACGCAACAGAAACATTTAAAAAGGGAAACGTGAAATGATCTCATGGCTTTCACTTCCTCCTTCAGAACATCAGCGTGTGTGACATCTGCTGGAGGCTCCGTGAAGGTCCACTTTAATCATTCATATATATATATATATACAGTGTTTATGATGATTTGACATCATGCTCTCTGAAGGACAGATGTATTTTCTTGCTCATATTTTCTTTAGTGAATGTAGTTGAGGCCTATTTTTGAAGGTTTCAGTCTCTAGGCTCAGACTACGAGGGCCTGGGATTTTATTCTAAATGGATTTATTTTTTTTTAGTTCTCTTAAATGATTGTGATTAGCATCCAGAATAAATGTTTTTGTTTACATAGTGTGTTTACTGTGTATATTTATTATGTATATCTATATCTATATATATGTTTATACAGTAAATATATTTATATATATATTTAAATATAAGAATATGACCATATAAATGTCAAAAACATATATATATATATATATATATATATATATATATATATATATATATATAGGCATACAGTATGTGTGTGTATATATTATATATACATATTAAATATACACAGTACATACACATTACAGCAGGAGCATTTATTTTCGATGTGATTGTTTGCACTAGTTTTTATATTTAAAAATAAAATTTTATTTTTCACTGTATTAAAATGCATGTATGTATATGCATGTGTTTTAAAAGTAAAACATTAATCTCATTATTCCCGCAGTTCGGCTGCAGTTTTATTGTTTGATGTGTTCTGGTCTGGACTCGGTCTCACTCGTCTCTGGTCACTTCCTGTTCAGGACTATTGCAGTAAATCCACGGATCCTTTTTGTGGTCAGGGCTGTTGCACAGGGTGACCGTACGTCCTCTTTTCCCCGGACATGTCCTCTTTTTGGCCTAAAAACTCATCCGGTTGGGATTTCCTAATCGCCTGAAATGTCCGGGATTCTGTGTTTTCTTCATCTGCCGCCGCTCCCGAGGTGTCCGTGTTCACTAAACATCGTAACATTGAGTATGATTTCAGCACATCGGAGGATTTAAATCTCTTCTGAGTGAGGTTTCCAGATCACACACACATCTTAAAGACAAGGAGCTCCAGCATGATCTGACCTCTGACCTCTGAAGGCCTCGAGACACTGTTAAAGAGTAATCATGGGTTGATTTTCTCAACTGCATGAAACACATTTGACTGAAAGGCCTGTATTCAAACATTTTGCATTCGACTCATGATAAACCTTCGGTTAAAGTTCCCTCCTCGTGGAACGAGCTTCAGAAGCGGATGAAAACTATCTTCATACGAGTCTCTATCTCTAACACTCTCTATTCTGTTTCAGCTGCTTTTTTATTTAAAAAGAAAAGATCCTTTAACGCTAGCATTCTAACACTTATTTTCTTTTTAGTTATTATAAATAATTGCCTTCTAACAAAAACATGATTTATTCTTCTTTCCGTTCAATTGACTTATTTTATATTTATAACTGAGCCTCTAACACTAGGATCCATTCCCTATTCGTTTTCTATCTTTTTTTTTTAAAAAAAAAAAAAAACTTTGCTGAGTAGAATATTAGGAGAAATCATGGCTCCGCCCACAAACCACGCCCCCACTGTCCTGTTAAACTAAAATGATCACACACACACACACACACCCAGATAGTGTCAGTGAATAAGTCTCAGTGACGCACTTCCGGTGTTTCTGTAGTAGCTCGTGTCGAGCAGCAGAGGGCGAGCGCGTCACAAACTCAGCTTCACCTGTCAATCATTTTTTATATTCGGCTCATCTGACACTGGATTGGCTGATGTGTCTGTAGTAGGTGGGACTTGAAGAGCACGTGTTTCTTGAAGTCAGCATAAATGCTCACAGCTTTATTAACACACATATCATATATAACATGAGGTTCCCAGTACATTCAGAGCAACCAGTTTTTTTAATGTAAACATTTTCACCCTTGGTCACGTGAATATTAAGAAAACAAACATTGCATATTATGCTTGAACGAAAGAACATTTGTTCATAGCTTTGAAAGAACCCAGAAAGAAATGTTTCTGTTAGCTGGGATAAATGTGAAAAGATCTACACAGACACACTCTTCTCTTGATGGCACTTTATCTTCCATCCTGTTCCACACGTACAGACTAATTCATTACAATACCTAGGAACTACCCTGAATCCACCCGTAAACATGGCCTTATCTTATATTACACTACATTCTTATACAAGCACACTTTACGCACCATTTCTTCTCTCTTTCACAGAAACACAGCTTTCCCCCTAAACCCTGACCTTTAACCTCTTAAGTCCCGAGAAAAAAGTTTTAGGAAATATATACAGTATATATATTTTCACATTGTTTAGAGCATTAAAAAAATAATGTGCAGTTCTTTTAAAAATGATATTTCATTTTATATTTCATATTTCATCCTGCTATGTCCCGGGCATTTCTTTAAAATAATGAAACGACACGAACATATGAACAGATGCATAAGCAACAACGTAGATTTTTAAAATCACCGACAAATTTTTTGTTCGAGATACGTTTAGTTGAACAAGCTTTGTATAAAAATGATTCTCAAGTATGTTAGAAATGTTTTTCTTTCAGTTAAATGTGTGTAAAATGGTTTTTCTCATTATATACAATGGAACTAAATCTAATTTGCATGTGGATGTGTTTTTGAGCAGAACATCACTAGGTTTCAGGTCAAGCTGCACATCATTAGAAGGTTTTACACTCGCTATCAAACACAAACACCTTCTGCAAACAGGAAGCTCATGTTAAAACGTATGATTAAAGCGATCTTGCATCAGTTTTTTCTTCTGAAAAGGCTCATGAACCCTCTGTTCTTCTTCTTGAAGCTGTCCTGCGTCTCGTCCCGGGCGAGCGAGGCTTTAGAAGCACCTCCTGAAGGATCCTCTGTGTTTTCTGTAACGACCTCGTCGCTCGGCTGCTCCTTCTTCCCTTTCTTCCTCCGCTTTGTGTTCAACGTGAATGTCTTGGGTTTCTTGGACTCTTTCTTCTCGGGCTTGGCGGGTGTGATGTTCTCCGGCTCTTCCGTGGGATTCTCCAGGTCCAGCTGAGCCGGATCGGGCGTCACCATCTTACTGAAGAAGTCCTGGAGCGGCTCCGAGGGGCCCGGGATCTGCCCGAGCGCCAGCAGGTACTTGGGATTGTGGTATTTGTGCGCAGGCACTTTCAGATCTCCTCGCGAGGCGTCTCCGAGGTTGACCTGGAAGCGAGACGTGGCCGCTGCGGGGCGTTTGGGCACCGCGGCCCTCGACAGGGTCCCCGTTTGGGGCTTACTGATGTGAAACTCCTTAAAGAGGTCCAGCTTGTCAGAGACGGCGTACAGTTCTCGGAAATCGTTGTCGTAGAAATCCACCACCTGCCCCGACATCACCGTGATCATGTTTCTGTCCATTCGAGAAGAGCTCCAGGAGAAACTAGAGGCACACACATCCTGATCAGATGAACTGCTTATTATACAACGATTTTAATTTCAAACCTGGTCTGTGAGGTAAAACGTGGCTTCATTACCGCAGTTACCGTGTTTTGAGCATCATATCCTTTGTTTTTCGATCAAATGCGTTAGATGAATATAATATTTGGACTCACCTGTACGTTCCGAACATGACTTTGTCTCCGTCGACGAGCATGTACTTGCTGTGGACGTTTCCGGGGATTCTCCCCACGGACAGATTCAACCCGATTCCCTTCACGGTCCGAGTCCGGACGTTCTGACGGAAACACAACCCATGAAACATCAGCTGAAATCAGTGCTGAAGTCTAAATGGCCGGATTTTGACCTGATGGATACGGCTAAACAACAGCCAAAAAAATCAAATAAATAAATAAAATTAAAATAATAAATAATTAAATAATACATTTTTTGGTTTTGCTTTATCAAATAAAGGTTGCAAAAGGGTGTTTTTTGCAGTGATTCCATAGCAGACATAGTAACATTTTAATGTTAATTTTAGTTAAAAGTGTTAGCAGTTTTGTTTGTTGTCATTCTAAATAAATCTACACAAATTAGCATTCATTTTTATTCGATTTTTTACTAAAGTTGTAGTCATTTCAGAAGTTTACGTCTTTGAAAGGATGTTTTATTGTATTTATCTTTATCTGTTTTCCTGGAGTACCTTCAGCTCCCGAGCTCCGACCTGCAGCCGGCTGCACATGTCCAGGAAGTGCGGCGCTCCCTGCTCGTCCAGCACCATGTAGACGGGGACGCCGCGCTTCGACGCCTCAAACAGATCCTGCAGAATCTGCAGATCGGTCAGCAGGTCCATCACGATAGCCACGACCTGGACACAACGTTCATTCTCATCAGCAGCGGTTAAACAGAAGACACCTTAAACCTTCTCTTTTGAGAAAAATCTCCGAATGCATCACCCGACGGACGGAAGCCTGCCGCTCGTTACTAAAAACCTCTGCGCTCTGCAGAACCAGGATTTCAGGAACTCTTCAGACCGTCCGTGTAAACAGCTTTCACGTTCTCTTTTCTCTCTCTCTCTGTTTCTGATCTTCCAGCTGACATCTTTGTTTAGTTTGTTGGAAACGAGGGCATGTTGTTTCTTCTCCGTCCTTCTGCAGGAATCCAGTGAGACCGGCTCGCTGTGCTGAAAACGATTTCCCGGTACACCAAGACGAGAGATTGGCATACAGACAAAGAGGATGATCTGTGAGATGATGATCAGCCCAGAGCATCATTAGACACGCGTTAGAAAGTTTCCTGCTTCGGTGAGTCAGTGATTCCAGATAATTCAGTGTCACTCCTCAAGAACTAGAGGCTGTGCAAAACACACCTGAACAAGACTGAACAGGATCTTCAAGCATCCAGCACCTCAGGACATCAGTGACGTAAGGGTCTCACTAAGGTCCTGTAGGACATAGTCTGTGCTCATTGGGAGAGAGATCCTTCTAAACACTTCCCAGGAACTGAATGCATGTGTCAGTTGAAAAAAAACTATTTACAGCTGAAAAACACAAGTTCCCAGGTTTCTGTTGAGTACGTTTATGATACCAAGAGTTAACAGACATGTCAGTAAAGTCAAGATAATGAAATATACGTTTTACTCTCATTTTAAGTTTAGTCTGTAATGCATAAAACATCGCTAGACCAGTTTTTATGCTAAGGTTCTGGCAACCCCAGCGGCTGCCAGTTCCAGGTAAATTTGGTGGAATTTTTAAAGTATACTTTACAAACCAGTTAATGTAGATGACAGCCACGTGAGGCACATCTTTAGACACCTGAAATGTAAGGAGTGTCACGATCTGATAATGACCGAAAGAGAAGAGAAAATGAAACTGAGCTTTATGATAATGAAGAGGAATCCCCTTATGAACATTTAGCACTGTAACTACACAGTAATAATAATTTAACGCACTACATTTAAGGTATGAGGTTGCAACACATTTATATTAGCTACTAAATAAACAATTTAAGTTGATGAATTTTCAGCATTCTTTTAAATATAGCTAAAATTAACTGCATGCACTCACCTTAACATTTAGCATCATTTAACTGGCTTGAACCATACTTTACATGAAAAGGTAACCTTCATTTATACAAACAAAGCTGGTGTTATGGGTTGAATGAGGCGTAAGAATAACTTTTCTTAAAGCATCAGCTTTTTTCCGCCTTAAAACGAAAGCAATCTACCGAACCGTGCGTGATGTGCTGGTGAAGCTGACCTTGCTGGACTCCTGTATGAGTTGGCGGGTCACCTCCTTGATGTGCGGGCTGTTCTGTTTGGGCGGGTGGGTGTACACCGACACCCGGGTCACCCCTTTAAAGAACCCGGATGAGGGCCAGCCGATGTCCAGCGGAGGAACCTCGGTGTCCGAGACCTGCGGCCAGTACGTGGAGCGCAGCGACCCCGCGTCCTCACGCTTGCCGTGACCCGCCGACGCTCCTCCGTCCTCGTCCTGCTCGTACTTGACGAAGCTGCTGGTGATGGTCTTGATCTCCCGCGCCGACAGGAAGTCTCGGCTCTTCTCGTCCTTCAGGAGGCTCTTGAAGGCTCCGTCTCCGTCGCTGATCAGGCGCTCCAGGGCCGCCCGGTGCTGCTCGCTGTAGTAGAACTGCGGCCGGGACTCGGGCACCTCGGGGGGCATGAGCCCGTCCTCCATACACACGAGCTGGGACTCCGCCATGCCGCGCCGCCGCCTCGCCTCACCTGAGCTCTCCTCGAGCCCGCGGACAGGTGTGTTTCTGCGGGGGGTGGAGTTCTCTCGGTGGAAGGGGAACGACTGACTCAAACGGGAGGGTTGAACTTCAGCCGAGAAAAGGCGAAAACTTTCACCACTTATTAAAACGTCTTATTCATGTTTATAAACATATATGTGCCCCCCGGACCACAAAACCAGTCATAAGCGTCATTTTTTTAATTGAGATATAGATAATAAATGATCTTCCTCTTGATGTGTGCCGAGATACAAATATTTGAAAACCTTGAATCTGAATAACCTGAAAAAAGTTGTTCGGATGAAGTAATTAAGCAATGCGTATTACTAATCAAAAAATAATTTTAAATCTATGTTTGCGGTAGAAAATTTTCAAAACTTCACTGAACATGATCTTTACTTAATGATTTTTGGCTTAAAACAAAAAAAAAGCATAAAATGTGTTGTTGTTTGTTTCTACAAACACACCTGTGCTGCTTTTAATAGTGTTTTTTGAGTCAGTTCACATTAAGTGACACATGAGTAGATTTGGGTCATTTTACCACTGGTTAGTTGTAAGTTAGTCTAGGCAGTTGAAGCTATAATATTACATAAATAAAAAGGATAAAATATCAATGAAGTGTTAACTATGTGAGCTCTATAATAGCCTATCCAAGCTATGTTTTTGATCTGTCACTCACCTTTTCTGGTTATTTCACTTTCACCTGTTTCCTTCCTGATTCAGACCGGACCAGCCGCTCTTCCTCTGAGGTGTGTTTATTTTTAACCTGCAGAAGCTCAGGTGACTCAGCACTGCGGGTGTTTTACACATCCATAGTTTGAGTTCTGAGATGTGCGACTGATTTGTTTGTAAGCGCCGGAGACCTCTCTTCTGTCTGTTCAGCCTCATCATGAACCGCACAATCACCGCGAGATCGAGAGTTTTTCCCAGTTAATGTTAAAATAATAGTTACCTTGCAGTGGACAGCAGACTCCAGGGCCCACTGTAATGGACAAAGGTTTGATTGGATCTTGGTGGACTACCATAAGGAAACTCTCCAATGTCATCAGAAGAAGATGCCAGGACAACGGCCAGATCACGAGATTTGGTAAAAAACCTGGGAATGATAGGACTTCTCATTGGCCAGTTTCTGCCCTTCACCCACCAACAGACTGATTGTGTGACCGCCATAAACATACCTTACGACCTTTGGTGAAACAAAGAGAGATCACCAAGTTCCCTCCAAATCCATTCTTAACTATGTTCTCAAACCTTATACTTATCAAACTACAACATCTACAACATCTTGTACTTGTTCAGAGGAATCGATTCATAGTGTGATATCTTACACAAACTCAGGTGTTAATGGACAAGTAAATGCATGCATAACAGTTCAGTCTTCCTCCATCATGGTTGGACTTAACTTGCTCGTAACACATCAAGTTCCACAGGAAGAGCACACCGTGTGCCTCATTCTGATGGACTCGGTCAGTCCCAGCATAGAAAAGGAGAAGCACCAGATTGCAATCTGCTCCTCATCTGAAAGAGATAAAGGGACCTGTTACCAGGAAGACAGCAACAGAAACAACCGTACTGAGTCCCGTGAGAAAAGAGGCACCAATTAAAACAAACATCTTCGGTTCATCCACTGAGACTATATCATAAAATATAGATGGTTCAGGGATTGGGAACTGGGACTTCGTCCTGTCGTAGAGGACTTTGTTTTATGGTGTGATCCTATTTTCTCTGCAGCTAAATGTTAATAAATGAAAGATATGATGATTAACTACAGGAGGTTTCCTTCTAGTCCTTGGATGGCAACAATCAAGGGTCACTGACATTTTTTACGTACATAAATGTTTAGGGGTGGTTATAGATAACAAAATGACTTTACAACCCAATGCTTTGGCTGTCTGCAAAAAGGTTCAACAAAGATTGTGTTTTGAGGAATCTTTTAGTGTTTGTTCTTCTATGACTATTCTATGAACAGTTTATAGAATCTGTCCTTTCTTTTTTTTGTCGTGGGATGATGCGGCTATTTGAGGTTGTCGGATAAAAACACCTTGTGAAGGTAGCTGGTAAGATTATTGGTGTAAATTAGATTGGGCCTGCTGAAATTGTTTAAAATTCTGTTTCTAAAAAAAGTCTATGCTATTCTCTGTATTACTGACCATCCATTACTTCCATTACTGAGTTCCAGATCTTAGAGTCTTTTGTTACTGTGGCTATTAATCTTTTCAATAAGTCTGTTGAGGAGCAGAATGTATTTGGTACTTTATTAAATTTTGAATAGCACCTGGTGGTTTTTACTTTTATATTATGAATTTGTATATTGTTTTTATGGGTGAACTGGTTATATGTATATGGATGTGACTATTGTACTGGCACCTTGATGCAATCTTAGTAACAGGACGATTAAGTTGTGTCTGTGTCTGAGGTTACATGCCACACTTTCTGCATCTCTGCCAGCGCTGGATTCATTCTTGAGGCTGACGCTGGTTGTCTCCGCACATGCTTTTTAAGTTGAGGAAGTTTGAGGGAGTTCACAGTCCAGCATGTGGATTACTTTTAATCATGTTAAATCACAATTTTGTTTAATTAACAGATTATAAATTAGATCAATTTAAAAAAATGTATTTGTGTAAATTTGCCCAAATTGAATTATTTGAAAAATGTAAGAATGCATGTGCAATTTTCCAAATTAGTGTAATTATACTGGAATTGAAAGTTGTTTACTGCAGCAAGTAGCTGTTTGATGGTGTTTGTAGGATTTTCATCTCTCTACAGGTTGAGTGATTGCGGCGTCACGGTTCTTCAGCTCTGAGATCAAACCCCTCACACCTGAGAGAACTAGATCTGTCTGAGAATAAACTAAAGAGATTCAGGGAAACTGCTTCCTGAAGTCCCACGGGATCCTCACTGTAAACTTGCTATAAGATCTCTTTGATAGTCACACATATCTTTGTCCTCTTTGTTTTTAAATATACTTTAATTTCAATTCTATAAATAAAATCAGCAATGTTTAGTAAGCACACTAAATCTCAGCAGAAAAGAGGAAGTTAATTTTATTCATCTCCATCACATCACATGGCCTGCGTCTTCCTGTATTTGACTTTAAAGCATTTGCTGGAGCTTCGCTTTAGTTGGTTTAATCAATAATCAACTTTCAGATAATGTAATATGAAAAAAATATTTACTGCAGAAAATGTAGCTTGCAGAGCTTTAGAATGAAATAGACAAGAGTTTATGGGCTGGTTTCACAGACAGGGTTTAGGTTAAGCCAGGATTAGGGCATATTTTAATTAAGACATTTAAGTAGTTTTTTAAAAACATGTCTTAGAAAAAAAACAAAACAAAAAAACAGCTCTTACTTACATTTTAATCTATGGTTATGCCTAAGTCTTGTTTTTTAAACTGGGGATGAGTGTGTTGCATTGGAAAAATGGACAGAAACATAACATAGAAAACTAATCTGTGAATATTTTGCAAATAGAGCATTCATTTCACGAATAGGGCTACTGATTCATTTATACGTTATTTTATTCACTTTTATTCAGCTTCATTTATATAATTTCTATTGGGATAAAAGTAGAATGAGACTCAGAATTGACTAGATAGAGTGGAACTGATGGTGAAAAGTAAGGCAGCCACGTAAAGGATACTATATTTAAAAAAAAAAAAAACATGCACTAAAAAAGAGAATTCTCAAAATTGTAATACATCTCAGGAACATTTCATGCAGATCATATGCAGAGGATTCTGTATATGATTCTGAAAGAACTTGTTTGTAAAGGTGCTCAAACTAAGCACACATTTCTCCAAATCTCTGCCAATTGGAAAAGCAATGCTTTACAGGTGTGTGTTTGTTTGTGTGCTCTGTACACATGAAAATATGAAAACGTTTTCCTAAATTCAGAACTGTTAATGTAACTGTATTCATAAATCGTAATTATGCAACATCACAATGGATTCTGAGGCAAGCGGGCCCTCAGACAGGATTGGTGTAGTTGACGGGGAAGAGTCCGGTTCTTCCGTGCAGAACACCTTTCCACCAGAACTGATCCGACTGGTCTAAAACCTTGATCACATCTCCAGCGTGAAAGTTGAGCTCGTCGGAGTCCTCTGCATTGAAGTCATACATGGCCCGAACCTGCAGCACAGACATCTGCGCAGACAAACAGACAGACCCGGCTCATCAGAGCTCCGGCGCTTGTGCAGCATTTTATTGTGTGCATCATGTGACCTTCTTTCACCTCTGTGTGTGAGAGAACGTGTGTGTAAAAGGGTGTGTGTGTGTGACTGAGTGGTTTGAAGCTGTGTACTTTATGCTGCATGCAACTGCAATGTTGCGATGTCCCCAAAATATATTTTTTGACACAAGGACATTTTATTATTTAAAATAGATAAATGATGTTTATCTGAAAGTATAAAAATGGGTAGGTTTAGGGTTAGAGATGTCGTTTGGTCGGTATAAAAGTAATAAAATTCTCTGGAAAATCCCCACAGTTCACAGAAGCAAACATGTGACTGTGTGTGGACCTAAACTGAGATCTCATGGGTATGAAAGCTTACAAGTCACGCAAAACGAGTTTCTTTGAGAAGGTGACAATATAGAAAAGGGTAGGTTTGGTGGAGTGTGTGTGTGTGTGTGTGTGTGTGTGTGTGTGTGTGTGAGACCTGTGGTGGGGGTGGAGGAGGTAAGGGATCGGGCGGACGAGGACAGGCTGTAGCTGGTGTTCTGTAGTTGTGTCTCTCCTGCAGAAGAACAGCATAGTTTGAGACAGAAGCTCATCAGATGACTGACGTCACAGGAGTGACTGCAGCTGTACCTGAGAGACGGGCGGCGGCTCCGCGGACCTCCTGAGCGGGAAGTCAGGTGGACTCTGGGTGAGAGAGAGAGGGACACAAACACTGAGTGTTTGAGAGAAAGCATGTTCTGAAGACAGCGTGTGTGTGACTCACCCGCTGCTCTGTGAGCAGATACACACGGCTCTGTTTGGAGATGGAGTTGTGTGTGTAGAACTCCACCAGTTTGTTGAGGGAGCTGAAGGTCTCGCTCCAGAGATAATACTGACCGTGGCGGTCTCTCATCACCTTAAAGTGCTGCACGTCGTTATCATGTCTGACGGCACAAATACACACAAGTACAAAAACCATTACGTCCACTGAATGTTCTGCAAAACATGGAAACCTGTGTGTGTGCACATTTTTGTGACATATGAGGACACAATGTGTATATTGACGTGGGTGTGACACAGGTATTGCAAGGAGAAGGTGACTTATGAGGACATCACCTCATGTCCCTACTTTTCAAAATGCTTTTGAAACGTACTGTGAGTTTTTTGGAGAGAGTAAAAAAAAAAGTGTGTGTGTGAGTGTGTGTGTGTGTGTGTGTGAGTGTGTGTGTGCGTGTGTGTGTGTGTGTGTGTGTGTCTGTGTGTGTGTGAGTGTGTCTGTGTGTGTGTGTGAGTGTGTGTGTGAGTGTGTGTGTGTGTGTGTGTGTGTGTGTGTGTGTGTGTGTGTGTGTGTGAGTGTGTCTGTGTGTGTGTGAGTGTGTCTGTGTGTGTGTGTGTGTGTGTGTGTGTGAGTGTGTCTGTGTGTGTGTGTGTGTGTGTGTGTGTGTGTGTGTGTGTGTGTGTGTGTGTGTGTGTGTGTGTGTGCGCGTGTTCTGTACCTGACTGAAATGGAGAATGTTCCAGGTGAACTCTGGGATCCTCGGATGAGGAAGGATCCGATCGGTTGACAGATCAGTTCGTCCTGAGCTGACTGACGGCTGGTGTTCTCCTGATACCAGCTGCACAAACACTGCTTTAATACGACGTCTTCTCAACAAAATCTGAACGATGTTTGCCTGAAGTACCCATACTTAAAAACGGGCTTAAGTACAGTACAGTGACTAATTAAAATACCGTCACCCAATGGTCATGATAATTGCATTTTGTGGTCCAATTAAAATAAAATACATTTTTACTGGATTCTCAAAAGCCACAGACCAATCTTTTGTGTTTATTCCTAAATCCTATCACTACAAGTCTGCTCCTCTAGATGTCACTGTTTTATTTTTTATTCTTATTTGCAATGCGATGGTTTTAACTGTGTCAAATACTTGAATCAATCTCAAAATGATAAAAAAGGTTTTTAAACTTATTATCTAATCCAGATGTTTTTTGTTAACTCTTTGACTCCTCATGATGTGATTTCTATACGCTCTTCCTCTGTTCATTTTATTTTATATACAGGGCTTTATTAAAACTGCATTAAACTGACCACAAACAACTAGAAACAACAAGGGCGGGACTTGATCTTGAGCTGTTTACTGGAATAGAGACAGATCTGAATGGGATTGGCCGAACTGAAGAACATCCTGGCATGTCCAACTGAATCACTTCATGTAATACTAGTGTAACCAGTTTATTCAAATCACTCTGAGAGCTAGTGACAGTGAGGACTGACTGATCAAACACCAGCGCCAGTGATCTCTTGTGTATTGGTCAATCTGGTGTTATATAATCAGAATATTGCAACTGTTGGCAAGCTGTTTTAACATGTAATCCTTAAAGGAACGCACCAACGTTTTTCCATATTTCAATTTAGACGAGTTGATGCATCTGTCCCGTCTCGGTGCATGCACTTAATGTTAGTGTTTAGCTTATACCATTCATTCCTTCGGTACCAAACAGGCATGACTTTAGAAGCCACCAAACACTTCTTGTTTTCTCTATTTAAAGACGGTTACAGGACTATTTAAGCGAGTGAGTATATTCACACAAAATATGGCGCTTTGACCTCGGCGTAGTAATATCATCACTCACGTTGGTGCTATTGACGGAAGTGAGAGGAAGAAGGGAAGTGATGATATTACTGATAATACATTTTATAGATAAAATGTTAAAATGGCTTGCCACCGGCTCTGGTGTTTCAGTTACCTGGGGAAGTGGATGTTGATGTAATTCCTTGGAACGAATCCCTCCATGCCGTTTATTTCTGCTTTGAACCAGTCGTCATTGGTGCCTAAAATCTACAGAGGAGCATGCGATGATTCAACCGAAAGAAAGAGCTGCTGAGGAACATGAACGTGTTAATGTCAGAATAACTGAACGTGTTGAAGCACACCTTGATTATATCTCCCTTCCTGAAGCTCAGCTCGTCCTCTGCCGTGGCGCTGAAGTCGTATTTCCCTGTCGCCTCCATGACGGAGACAACTCAGAGACTACAACGAGAAACGCATCAAACCACATGGCAGTCAAACGCTGGAGACATCCACAGAGTTAAAGCACAAGCACATGAAAGACACACAACAAACAAACATTAAACTGTGTTTACGACTGATGACTAACTCTACGTTTTCAATGATGAGTTCACTGAGACACCAGACACACACCTGAGGACCTATCAACAACTAATAGCATGTCGGCTAACGGAGAACGCTCTCAGAACATTCCCACAAGGTTCTCAAAGTTATGAACGTTCTATCAGTAATGATTTTTGAGGATGTTCTCTCTACTGTAAAGTTGACATAAAATGTAATAAAAATGTGAAAAACTGGACATTTGGGTTATTTTAGTTAGCAGGGACGTGAAAAAACACACCCTAAGAAAAAAAATTACATAAGAGTTTTCATTACTCTTTTTGAGTTCTAACATCTTCTAATGATACTATGTTCGACCAAATAACTATTTTAATCTAATATTATACTACTTAGAATTACTTTGAACTTATTGATGATTATTTTAAAATCAAGTAACTGAGAAAATGCCTCAGAACTAATAAAGAGTCGTAGCGTTGTAGTTACACACAAAACTGATTTTAGACAGATTTCTGAGGACTCATAACCGTTTAATGATCTACAACTCAGCTAAAATTACATATTATAATTTCTCACTAATGACATCAAAAGTGAGAAAAGTTGGTCAGAAATGTACCTTTACGCACAAACCGGTCATCTACTACAACTTTCAGACACGTTTTTATTTTTTAGCTCAACTACAGAATCAAGAACAATGACTCATGGGATCTCTGTTTATTCTGTCTATGTCCCCTTCCTCCCCCGTGTGCTGTCTACAGAGGGAGTATTCTCAGGGAGTGGACACAGTCGTAGAGTCGGTGTAAATCCACCCACAATCTAACCATGAGCTCTGCTCTTCGGCACGACACCAACCACACAAATATTCAGCACAACAGAAACTGTCTTTAAATGTCAAACGCAACAGCCTTCGACACCAACAGCTCCGTCACTTCACTGAATATAACACTCCGTCGAGTCCTGCAGAGCATGCTGGGAACTAAAAATACACTGCCCAGGTCTTAAAGTTAGGAAAAGGTTTTCGAAAGTTATGACAATTTTAACTTAAAAACTACAAAAAAACTTAAATAAATAAATTACACAAAATCAACGATCAACATTACTATGCTGGCAGGATTCATAAAAAAACGTTCACTTTTTGAGGTTTAATTCATGTATTGTGTGACACAGTTTGTTTGCCGTGAAACGATGCACGTCGTCGCTCGAAGCTGATTTTGCTGAGCGTCACTTGTTTCTTGAACATCTTTGCTGACCCTGAAGTAACATCGTGATAAACCAATCAGATTCAAAGAAGCAGTTTGCACATTTGCACGCTCTTTTCAAAACCCATAAAATAACGGCAAACAAACGGATGCATATCTACAGTAATACCGTATTAAAATATATTCTGAATTTTAAAAAAATCAAGCACTATAAAAAATTTTCGCTTTTATTTCACTAAATAACACAGTTGTTTGTCTTTCAATGACATTATTATCTAAGAAAACAAAATAGGATTTTTTTACTGTAATTTTTTACTGTAAACATGAAAAGTTTAAACAGTGCAGGGCTAAAATAAATTCGTAAAATGCTGTCTGTTAGTGTTTTTAGGGCATGCTTTTATGAGTAGCAAAATTTGTTAAAGTAAAAACTTTTAGTGTTATAGAAGTTATACTGAAGCACGTATGAAGTGTTTCGGTAGTTTTAGTTCATTTTAAATTTATAATAACTGCTGTGCAAAAATGAAAGTTAGGAGAGTTTTCAAAAAGTGACCTACATATGAAGAAATGTGTCTTCACAACTTTTAAAACACACACACGCACACACACACACACACAAACACACACACACACACACACACACACACACACACACACACACACACACACACACACACACACACACACACACACACACACACACACACACACACACACACACACACACACACACACACAAAAACTGTAAATCAATAAATGTATTTATTTAAGTACCAATAGATCCCCTGAAATTATTTCAGTTAGGACATTATGAAATTTATTAAATAGGCCATTTTTCAAACAGCAGTTTGTATGAATTTTAAAAAGGTACAAATTTGACAACATCATGGTTGAAAAATTGTAGCGATTAAACTATGAATGATGCGTCAAAAATGCATGCCATTAAAAATCAATGTCGTCTTACCAAAAAAAAACATTAAACAATTTGAACTTCTTGAATTTTTAATTTAAGAGGGTGGGTAAACTTAAGTATTTTATGTAGCTTCTAAATGTCTGTACTACATGAAAAAAAGAGATCAAGATAAGAAAAATGGTTCATAAGTTTTCAGCCCCCGGCTCTTAACGCACCGTTTGTCCTTCTTGAGCATCAGTCAACGTTCTTTCGTTTTTGTAATGCTTGCGGCTCTCAGTTATCTTCTTTGGATCTCAGAATAATACTCACTGTTGGAAAGGGGTGGATCGCACCAAAGATGCTGGAAAACCAGAGAACGTGCAGGAGATGAGGATTCTTCTGAAGAGCTCATGAACAACTATTGTCTCGTGGAGTGAATACATAAACACTTGTTATATGAAACAGTGCTATAGAACACGTGACCCGCCGTCTTCATGAAGCACGCCGTGTGTGTTGTGCAGCGGGTTTGAAGCAGAATTTCCCTGAATGCGGTGACGTGTTCGTACAGTAAGCAGCTCGTCTTCTGTTCACCTGCTTCCGTGCGTTTCTGCAGCGCTGCAGCTGCACCGATGCAAAGCCTTTCATCTCAGCGGCGTATCGCTTTCGCTCACGGAGCACGCCACGATTTTGCTTCACCGAAACACACGTTTGATCTCAGCGTTAAACTGGAACCTTGCAAAATAACGGCTCGGTGTCTGACATTGTCACCTTTTTGCTTTATATTGTTCAGTAAGCTGGTTTGTTTTTCATGTGACAACCTGCCCCTAAGCTGATATTAATACGACATTCTCTTGTTCTGATAACACAGTCCTTCAGTCCAGATCTGCTTTCTCTTACGCTTTGGTTGTCTCAAAATGTTTGAAGTGAAAACAACAAAAAACAGCATTTGTGTAAGCTAGGCTCTGAGTTACTGAGATCCTGTGATTCTAGCCTGGGTTTCTCCTAGATGAGTGAGTTTCGACAAAAGCACTTTTATCAGACGTTTATCTCCCCACGAGTCTCTCTCGTGTTTTTTCCTCCTAGTTAGCGCTGAAGGCTTGCGTGAATCTAGAAAGATGGTTGTACTTACAGCTCATGTAATGATGATCCGTCTGTCGTCTGAGGCTTCACCTGCAGCTCGGCGCTCAAGAATCATTTCATAACAGAGGGAGGAAGAACAGAAGTCAAGCTTATCTCACATTCAACACGACACAGACATGCATGACTGCAAAAAGAGGAAATAGAAAGTGTAAATCATCTTCCCCTCCCACTGCCAACACACACACACACACACACACACACACACACACACACACACACACACACTCATCTCATAGAAATAGTCTTGTTTTTCTGTCATGTTTGTTATATTTTTACAGCTGAACTTGAGCCCTTAGCAGACCATCACAAACTTTTGCAAAACTTTAAATACAAACATGATTTTATTGTTTCATAAGACCTTTACACCGGAAAGGACCAGTAAACACTTTCACACCTAGTAGGTTATCATGATATTACACTATATGAGTGAGGATATTTGGTTCTCACATACACACACACACACTCACACACACACACACACACACACACACACACACACACACACACACACACACACACACACACACACACACACACACACACACACACACACACACACACACACACACACACACACACACACACACACACACACACACACACACACACACACACACACACACACACACACACACACACACACACACACACACACACACACACACACACACACACACACACACACACACACACACACACACACACACACACACACACTCACACACACACACACACACACACAAACACACACACACACACACACACACACACACACACACACACACACACACACACACACACACACACACACACACACACACACACACACACACACACACACACACACACACACACACACACACACACACACACACACACACACACACACACACACACACACACACACACACACACACTTCACACACACACTCACACACACACACACACACACACACACACACACACACACACACACACACACACACACACACACACACACACACACACACACACACACACACACACACACACACTCACACACACACACACACACACACACACACACACACACACACACACACACACACACACACACACACACACACACTCACACACACTCACACACACACACACACACACACACACACACACACACACACACACACACACACACACACACACACACACACACACACACACACACACACACACACACACACACACACACACACACACACACACACACACACACACACACACACACACACACACACACACACACACACACACACACACACACACACACACACACACACACACACACACACACACACACACACACACACACACACACACACACACACACACACACACACACACACACACACACACACACACACACACACACACACACACACACACACACTCACTTCCTGTCCTTATGAGCACTGTTTGGTCAGACTGACAGCGTGTTCAGTGTTCAGTGTATTTACTTCTATTCATGTTTTTGTTGATTTCAGCAGAATTACCCGTAAAGTTTCCCGTAAAACGACACACTTCTTAACCGCTGTACTTTGATGCACTTTGTGGAAACGAACTAGTCACGACTGTTTCCCGCACTGGTTCAACGTCAGGCCTGTCGGTAGAGACGTGACACGGAGGTGCCGGAGTAATGCATCCCTTTCTAACACACTATATAGATGCTGTCCAGAACTTAGCAGCGCTGATTATATGAACATCTCTTTAAAGTGTTTGTGTGCGATGAAAATGTATTCTTAGAATTCAGTGCTGTTCTTCTGCTGTAGATCTCTTTAAAGTGGTGCGAGGAAAATGAATTATTCTTAGAATTCTGCCGAATTCCACTCTATGTGCACCGTTCTATTTATGTCATATGTCACAGGTCACAGGTCATGACATATAAAGACTCCTGATTCTCAAAGGAGGTTTGCGTGATTTCAAAGTTGGCGCCTTTTGAAATTGTGCTTAGAGAAAATTGTGAATTGTTTCATGAATTGTTGGTGTGCGTCCTGTACTGTACTGTACTGTAATGTAATGCTAATCCTGTATAATATGTTATTGTGCCGAATGCATGTCAGAAAGCGCAGGCTGAGAGCTGTAGATCCAACCACGCGGCTTTGCAGCGCTCTTTGCAAATTGTTTAACTATTTTAGTAATGAGGAACTTGCAGTCATATAAGGCTAATGATGTTTTTGTTAAAAACACAGCGAAGCATGACTTTATCTGGTGATCTAAACGTCATTTCTCATGAAAACGGTTGTCTGCACGTTTACAAATCTGTTAAAGCTGAGCTCAATATTTAATGTAATACAGAAATGTAACAAGACAGCAATTTGCTGCGATAATATCATATTGAAATATTATAGCTGAACGCCTACGCGAGTGTTGGTTTTTCAATTTCATTCCCATTAAAAGAAGAGAAATGTTGTACTGTCATGTAAATATACGATTTCATATATACATATCTTTATGTTATGAAGAATTACTTGATCTGACACTGTCTGAATGGTTTTGTTAATTTGGATGAATTTGATTGTAAAGTTAACATCAAAGTTGTGAAGGGTTTAGAAAAAGGACTTCTTTAAATACTGTGAAGTGCATCTAAGCGACTGTTAAAAAGTAAAAACTGTAATGTTGGTAATATCACGGTGCTTTATTGTTATTTGTGGTGCATCTGTAACTTTCACATTGTGAAGCAGGCCAGCAGATATCTCCAGTGGGTTTCACAGAAGAAAGAAAGTCAAAGAGATTTAGAACAAAATGAGGACGAGAAATAATAACAGAACGATCCCTGTTATGTTTTATTATGAGCCTGCAGCTCTCTTCAGGTCATCCACGGAAGCTGGGCCTGGATGGAGACTCCTGGGAAAACACCGCTTTCAGACGACCTTACCCTACACTTAGAGAAAACCTGTGTGCATGTTTAGATTTTTAATAACTTTATTCTGTATGATTTAGGAGCCTTTACACACACACACACACACACACACACACACACACACACACACACACACACACACACACACAGACACACACACACACACACACACACAGACAGACACACACACACACACACACACACACACACACACACACACACACACACACACACACACACACACACACACACACACAGACACAGACACACACACACACAGACAAACACACACATCAACGCCTCACACTGTGGTCTCTCTGTGTGTGTGTGTGTGTGTGTGTGTGTGTGTGTGAGGTGTCTCAGCTGACATATGCATCCTGTCAGAACTCTTATGTTGTCAGTCATGACTATCGGCATGAAAACAAAAGCTGTGTTCTGATTGGCCGAATGGAGCTCCAGAAGCAGCAGGTTAAACGGACTCTGAAGGCGTCTGATGCTGCTCTGCTTCAGTCTGCAGTCGATCATCAGTCACATCTGTGTGTGTGTGTGTGTGTTAAAAACTCGTCGTTTTTAGATCATAAATAAATGTTCGGCTCTGTGACGTCACGTGGTGTATGTGGCTAATGATGATCTGGTTTATGGTTTATTTCAGAACACAATTAAACGAGAGAAAGAGGGAAGAGATTTCCTTCAGATTTATCAGCACTGCTTCAGAACATCACTTCCTGTCTGCGCATTTCACTTCCTTATAAATGAGGAAAACACGATTGCTTGAAGGTATCATTAAAATGTTAAAATGCCTTTAAAATCGTAGGGAACTGTTCATTCCTCTGGTGTGTGTGTGTGTGTGTGTGTGTGTGTGTGTGTGTGGCGCTAGAGGGCGCCAGAGGAACACCTGACACTCTTCCGGTCAAACTCACGTGATCCATCAACACCAGAAGAAAGAACATCTTAGAATTCTGAACACATTTGAGATTTCTCAGTTCAGTTCAGCTGAGCTTTAATGGCAAGACTTGTACAGGACTGAGAAAGCATGTGCAATTATATGAACAAAACAAAGACTAATACACACTCACACACACACACACACACACACACACACACACACACACACACACACACACACACACACACACACACACACAATAAAATATAAACTAGTGAAGACTTATTCACTGTTAACTACGATTGTCCCTCAATAAAGTCCTATTTTGCTCTTTATTACAGTAATAGTAGTACGGTAGTTGTTAAGTTTAGGCATCGGGTAGAATTAGAAAAGGGGAGAATAAATAGCTAATATTCTTGTAATATGCATGCTAATAAGCAACTAGTTAAGAGTCCCTAAAATAAATGTATATTTCATATTCTTATTATTTAAAACTTTTAGTACTCTCTCTGCATGCACGGTTTCGTTCTCATCTCTCGTCGTTCAACTTTCTGAAGTCAAGCGCTCTCAGATCTGGACGGTTTCTCTCGGTTTCTCTCGGGGAGTGCAGATGGTGAGGAAGGAAGTGTTGCTCATTTGTCATGATTCAGTAGCAGACCTCACTCTTCACTGCCAGTATAATCTCTCCTGCTCCTGACTGCAGTATTTTCAGAAGCTGATTGGTGTTTCAGACTGGATAATGCTTCGTTGGCTCCTTCCTCGTTTTTATTTGCGGCGTGTTTGGTCTCACCAGATCCTCTCAGTACCAGGGACTGGAATCTGAATGAGTTCATCCTGGAGAACAGTGAGGTGAAGAGGGTGAGATGATGTTTGAGTTCCTGTCGCACAGAACAAGCGATGTCAGATTATAGCTTTCACGTGCTCCTTAACTAAGCTTAGCCAGTTTTGACTCACTTTGCAGTTTAAATGCCAGTGCTTGCTTAAAATAAAGCAGCATTTTTGAGTGAAACTGGAATCAAGGAAGATAGTAGGACAGGACTTTCCACATGAAGCTTGTCAAATAGATGCTCTCTGAATCTGAGCGAAACAGCTGGATGTGTGTAATTATCTAGAGTCCTGATGTTTCACTGGAATGAACCTCCTCTCAGCTCAGAGACGTGTGTGTGCTTATAGATGCAGACACACACACACACACACACACACACACACACACACACACACACACACACACACACACACACACACACACACACACACACACACACACACACACACACACACACACACACACACACACACACACACACACCACACACACACACACACACACACACCCGTACACACACACACACCACACACATGCATGCAGTACAGTATAGACACAGACGTGTACACAAACACAGTCACCAGAAAACAACTACAGATCGTTTGTGCAAGCACCTTATTACAGCTTTTTTCCTCTAACAGGCGCAAAAATATTAAGTGTCTTGCGTCTGTCGTCATGAAATGATGTATGACTGTCATCATGATCAAAATGAGTGTTTGTTTAATAGCAATGGACTTTTTACACCGATCTCATGGTAATTTGCACATATTTGACTTAAAATGACCACACTCCTAAACCCACCACAGAATCATGATTTATAGTGAATATACATGTTATGTTAAACCCTTGATCACACGGTCACGTGATTACATACCATCACATATAAACACAATGTGCTACCAGCTGAGCCACACACACACACACACACACACACACACACACACACACACACAGACACACACAGACACACACACACACACACACACACACACACACACACAGACACAGACACACACACACACACACACACACACACACACACACACAGACAGACACACACACACACAGACAAAGACAGACACACACACACACAGACACACACACACACACACACACACACACACACACACACACACACACACACACACACACAGACAGACAGACAGACACACACACACAAAGACACACAGACACACACACACACACATGCACACACACACACACACACACACACACACACACACTCTCTGCATCTGCAGCAGCTGCTCAGGTGTGTGTGTGAGTGTGTGTGTGTGTGTGTGTGTGTGTGTGGAGATGCTCGTCTGTCAGCAGCACGTTGATGAAGTCTGTAAACTATAATTATCACCTGCTGAGAGGAATAGATGGATTTCATTAAAAGCTCTTTCAGTTTGATCAATAATGTTATAACTGTATCTCACACAGAGAGAGCTGTTTAGCTCCTGAACCAGAGCCCATTAAACTCCGAGGCACTGTCAAAGGATTTTTTGAAAGTTTGTTTTGCAGCAAATGACCGTTTCAGTCTTTCTGCAGACTTTCATCTTTGAATCAGGTGTCCATCGCAATATTTTGTGATTCTTTGTGACATTTACTAAAGGGTTCTGAGCAAAATTGAAAGTTTCTACAATATTTTTTCAGTGTGGCAATCATGTTTCTAGCACGTTTCTAGCTCAGCCAATGACATGAGCTTGGGGGCGGGGCTGTCGGTTAGTTTAACCAATGGGGTTTAGGAAACATGTTTGGTGATGTTTTACCGCAGTAACTGCATCTTTCGGGTTTTAGCAGACGGTTCAGCATCTCACTTCTCAACACAGACTGTCTCACATCTGCTGAGAAATACTGATTAACAGTTTAATATATCAACTCATTCCACCGCTGCGTGTCGTGAGAGTCATCAGTGACAACGATCTGATTAAAAGAAAACAGACTCATATCACCGTCTTTCTGCTGATTCATATT
This sequence comes from Puntigrus tetrazona, assembly GCF_018831695.1. Classification (NCBI taxonomy): domain Eukaryota; kingdom Metazoa; phylum Chordata; class Actinopteri; order Cypriniformes; family Cyprinidae; genus Puntigrus; species Puntigrus tetrazona. The sequence goes on along the minus strand of NW_025047902.1, from coordinate 386,356 downwards.
TTATGATTCCCTCAGATCAGCTGAATATCTGATGCTTAGGTGAGCTCGCTTTCAGAGGAGACGGAGAAGTTTAAAGATGGTTTGACTGATGCGATCGAACACGAATCAAACCGTTCTCAGGACGTTTAATGAATCACTTCAGACTGGAATCAGAGTGTCGTTATTGTTCAGTCTGAATGATTCAGTGATTCATCAAAGCACTTAATGAACATGTTTATTAAAGTGTGTGAGAGACTGTGAGCAAGAATCAGCAAGCAATGCATTGAACTGAACGTGAAAGATGTTTTTTAATATGTGCTTCAATAATCCTTGTTTGTTTTATATACAGTGCACGTGCAGCGAAGGAACGATTCTCATAAAATTATGATTCTGTCACGTTTATTAACCCTAGAGTCACTCCGAAGGTGATTTTTTTTCCTGTGGAGAATGAAAGGATGAATTTCTAATCTAAGTCTTTTTCTAATACACGCGCACTTCGTCGAAGTCTTCTGAGAACGAGATGTAAGACGAATGACTTCAGAAGACTGGAAGTATAAGTCATACAGAGCGCTGTTATGATTCTATTATATCATTTTTTCAGCTGTACATCCATCATATGAACGGCATGAGGATTCTTCAGAATGTCTGCGTGATGTTTTTGCGGCAATATTTTTTAGATTTTTAAAATGTGCCTTTAGAGAATTGATTAGGAATATCTCCACGCGCCCCTAATTACAATAATTATGCGCATTATGTTAACATCGTTAAAAAGGTGTTTATAACATGACTAATGTTTGACATGCAGTCTGGTCGTGTTCAGAGGAAGCGTTCGGAGAACAATGCTCTTGAACATTTAACTAATCTGAAAGTTTTTGTAATGGTTCCAAAACCAGGCACAGAAACAGCGTTTCCGAATTTTAGCAAAACGTTTATTCCGCAGCTGCGCGCGCTCCTGACGCGCACTAGAAATACTGTCTAGGTAGGAAGAACACTCGGTTTCGGGACAGTGACTGATGCTCTTCCAGCTCACGGACACGTTTACCGAAAGGCGTCGGGATGAGCATCACCGTCTCTCCTCCACCGAGTCACCGGGAACGCGCGCTCCCGCGTGCGCTCACCTGAGGCGGTGGTGCGCGCGCGCGCTCAGGTGATGCAACAGAGCCCACGCGAGGCACCCAACACACGGGCTCGCGACGGTCTTCAGGAGCAGAGGATGACTGGAGATGGAGCCTCGGAGCGCGTCTGAGGGGTTCGAGGGAGACGCGTCTGAAGATCGTTCCTGAACCCAGAACCCAGCCGGAACGCGTTCCCACAGACCAGCGCGAGGAACGCGTGAGGAGCAGCAGAGAACCCGCTTCAGACCATGCATGGATCCGTCTCGTGGATTTGAGTGTTCTGGGGGAATATCTCTGTTTGTTTGCGCTCGTTTAAACGCGCCGGAGCGCGATGATATCTGACAGGTCGTTCACCGAGAGACTCGTTCAGGATCAGCTCGACGCGTCCAACTTTAATGACACAGATCAAGGTGAGTTCAGGAATGCATCGCTCAAACTTTTCCATTCATCTGATCACAATGAACGGATAAAGCGTTATCGGAGGCGTCGTGGCACGCGCACACACACACACACGCGCGCACACTCACACACACACACACGCACACACACACACACACACACACACACACACACACACACACACACACACACACACACACACACACACACACACACACACACACACACACACACACACACACACACACACACACACACACACACACACACACACACACACACACACACACACACACACACACACACACACACACACACACACACACACACACACACACACACACACACACACACACACACACACTCACACACACTCTCTCTCTCACACACACACACACACTAAACGTTTATGTGTTATGGTCACGTTACTCTGAGCACACTGCTATGTTCTTATCTTCCTTACAGGATTTAACTACTTTGTATAAAATAACTATTAAAATAAGCCATAGATATATATTCCACAGGTCAGCTAAATGTTTATTTTAAATAATACAGACGTATTTATTTTTATTGTAAAATATATATTCCTTTTTTCCATGAAAATTAATCTGAAATGAAAATGTATTTGTCTTCCTCTTCTTTCGGTCATCAGTGTGTCTCTAAAGGTCCGTCACGATCACTTGTCTCTCATCTGTCCTTCTCACCTGTTCCTCATTGATTATTGATCAGCTGCTTTATTCGTGGACTCTCTTTGCTGTGGTTATTGCTCATCTCCAGTCATCATCTGAACTGATGTGTTATTGTTTTATTACTGGCTTGCTGAGACAGGTGCGCGCTCCCGTGCGCTGTCGGGGCGTCTCTGTGCACGCGCTCAGCGTTGACCTGCTGATCGACTGAATTTCAGTTTAGCTGTTATTAATTCAGCATTTAGGAAATAATAATATTATTTATCGGTCCCGAGCTTACAAATATTCCTAAATATACAGTATATATAATGTACTTTGTTGTGTGTGTTAGTTAATGTGTTCACTAACATTACGAGTTAAAGATTTTTTCGTCTGACTCAGAAATGCATCACTGTTTCATTCGGTCTTTAATGCTCGTGTTCATTTCTGACCTTTCCAGACTCATCCGGGGAGAAAAAAAAGAGTCTGTGTAACACTTTATAAAAGATATGAATCAGTGGAGATGGCAGCGGTCTGGAGGAGAGACGTGTGGCTCTCGTCTGTTCTTCTCAGGCTCTGGAGAGTGTTTCGAGCTCGTCACTGATTTGCATTCATTGTTTAATGAGAAAAAGCTCCTCCTCGTTCCAGAGCAGGATTAGATCCAGGCCGCTTCCCCTGCCTCACAGCCGGAGCCAAACTTACTGGTGAACATGTGTGTGTCCCTCACACACCTCCAGGATACACACGCTGTGGCAGCTTTGCTTTGAAATGCTGAAATATTGATGTAACGCAATGAAACATTGTGCTTTTCTTTGAATATTCTAAGGGTGTAAATCTGTCCGGTTCTGTGTCACGTGTCTGAGAACAGTCTTCAAATACAAATAATGTCAAGAAAGTTCTGAGAGAGCTGATCTCATCTCAGATAATCACATCCAAAATTGCTTTTTTTAAAATATAATATTTATGTGTGCACTGTGTATATTTATGTATGCATCCACACACACAAAGTATATATTATTTATTATTTGGTATAATAAATCTTTATTATATTATTTCTTAAATATGTACATGCTTGTGTGTTTATTTTCATATGCATTCAAAATATACACACACACACACACACACTATATAATGTATATATATATATATATATATATATATATATATATATATATATATATATATATATATAAACAAAAACCTTTATTTTGGATGTGATTAATCATGAATAATAATTTAAAAACACTACTCTCAACTCTAAGAATGTATATTGAATATTAATAAAGCTAAAAAAAAATCATGTAGCTTACTTTAAGAATTAAATAGCTTTTCTTTTAATTAGTTAGTGGGTTAGTTGAGGTTAGTTAGTGCTGGTATAGTTTACTCTTCCTCAGGTCGTCACTTTCTTTCAGAAAAAAGCTGCTCTGTATTCTGGAGTGGATCTTCAGAAGTTTGTATCTATTTCTTGTGAGTTTGTTCTCGTGGAAGCACTTCAGGTTTGTAGACGTTCCTCTCCCATCATTCGGGATCATAAGGTGGTGTTTTCCCTCATGTTCTGTTTTCTGGAGAATAACACAAGCCTGTTTTAATGTGACCTGACATAACAAGAATATCTAAGGCACAAGCTGCTCTCAGTGACTCCACGTTCTGTTGTAGAAACACATCCTGTACGTTTTTGTGGTTTAATGTGCAATATATCCCATGAATAATTCACCATAAGTTCTGTTTTTCTCTTCAGATCCTCGCGTCTCCAGGTTTTTTCACACAGAGGCTTTAAATGCAATCTCTATTAGCAGCGTTTAGCAGAATGTTTCTAAAGCAGGAAAATACAAGATTTGTTACGTTTTAAAAAAAGACAACAAACCAAAAATCACTTTGAAACGCTATCACTGATGTTAATGAGCATTTGAGCTCAAGGCTACATAGTCCGACATTTATTACAGTGATATTTATCACGTCTCTAATATCAAGCTTTAGGGGTCATTCATGGTGTGCGGAAATGAATTAGTTGATGCTTTTACACTTTTGAAGGGTGAATGGAATAATAATAATGCAGAATAATGTCACCTCATTGCGTTCGGTTTCGAAAACGCTTATTATCGCATTCATAGAACAGATCTTCTGCAGTTTAACTGAAATTACTCCCATAATTCACACAAAGCATCGTGGGCCATGTGAAAAAAGCGGGTACGCTCTTAAAGACCCCTGTGTTTCTGGAGACGTGCGCATTCATCAGATCAGCATTTTCTCCTTAAAACTTCACAGAAACACGGTCAGTCTAACATTAGCAGCACATTATGAGTTTAATACAGTCAGGCTAAATGAGAACAATTACTAGAGATGGATTAAATGCATTAGCGTTCTGATACTGTTCCTCTTCCTGCTTCAAGCGTGTGTGTCTCAGTCGCTCCATTATTGCTGTTTGTGGTTGTGTAGAGCTGCTGTGATTGGGCGGATGCAGGCACTCATTTACATATTCATAGAGCTCTGTATTTTAAATGAGGTATATTCAAGCCATTTTAAAGTATGGACAAAATTATTTACACCATCTGAATAATCTACAGAACCATTTTCCAGTCTAAATAACCTTTTGTAAACTCCAAAGCTCCCACAAATGTTAAACGATCCATCAATGCCAATTTTTTTAAGGGGTCATATGGTGTTTGGTGTAATTAAATTCTTATGTGGTTTAAGGTTACAAAAAATACATAGTTTTCCACATACTCCTCTAAGCCCCGCCTCCTGAAGCGGGTGGATTTGTACAAAGCTCATTGTTCTAAAAAAGCGAGCTGTGCTCTGATTGGTCAGCTATCCAGTGCGCTGTGATTGGCTGAATACAGCAAGCGTTGTACATGTTGTGATGTTACACCCCTTACCATAACGTGACGCAGCGACACAAAAACAATAAAACACATTAAAAACTCACTAAAAGGCTGCGAGTCAGAAGCGCCAGACTGTTCTTGTAGAGTTAGAATCAGTCTCTATCTAGTCTCTGTTCACAGTCGGCATCGATTCAGGAATCAGTGCTGAACACACTCCAATATTTGTGTAGACAAGTCATAACTTTTATAAAGAATATCTCTTTGGTTTTGAGACTTAGGGATCTTATCTATCTATTATCTATTTCTCCAAAGAGAAAGAAAAACTTGTGTTTTCTGTTACACTGTAACATTATCATGTATGAATGCGTCTGTGTTATCCTGTGTGGGCGGCGGCATCCGCTTCCCATGATCTCTGGATGCTGATTGGTCCAGTGGGGATGCTGGTCTTTGACTGGTTTTTCTGCAGAGAGAAGACTAAGCAAACACATGCTAAGTGAACAGCGGCGGCTTGCGTTTCCAGCAGGATACGATGCTAACAGAGCTCCAGAGAGCGACCGTGTGTCTCTGCCCTGATTCACAGCTGTTGATTTGCTGTTGTGGGTTTGGGAGCTCAATTCTAGAGCTGGATCAATAGAGCTAATAACTCAGCCCTCCGACCTCTCCCTGGAACACACACACACACACACACACACACACACACACACACACACACACACACACACACACACACACACACACACACACACACACACACACACACACACACACACACACACACACACACACACACACACACACACACACACACACACACACACACACACACACACACACACACACACACACACACACACACACACACACACACACACACACACACACACACACACACACACACACACACACACACACACACACACACACACACACACACACACACACACACACACACACACACACACACACACACACACACACACACACACACACACACACACACTCACACTCTTACACACTCACATTCTTACACACACACACACACACACACACACACACACACACACACACACACACACACACTCACACACACACACACACACACACACACACACACACACTCACTCACACACACACACACACACACACACACACACACACACACGCTCTTTCTCTCTTCTTGGACTTTAAGCGGTTTCCTCTCATGAAGCTGCAGTGCTGACCGCTCGGTGAATCTCTCCTGGTTCTGTTCCGGTCTGCTTTAAGCTCACAGAGCGGCTGTGACTCTGAGTTATGGCCACATTAATATTGGATCAGCCGCAGACGGAGGTGTCAGTGGTTCAGTTCTGAACCGATCCGCTTACGGTTATTAAACCAGACCGAGCGTCACGTCAGGAAACGCCGCTCGTAAATAGTGAGAGAATCAGAGACACTGATGTCACTGAAGGCCCGAGGTAACACGGCTCTGTCGTGAAGTTATCATGCGTTAGATGAAGGTCCAGTCGAAGAATCTCATTAGTGCAGGATGTGGACTCGCTGGATTCTGTATCTATGTACTTGTGTGTCTCAGATGACTGCTTTAAGAAAAGTTTGATGTGACTCCAAATGAGCAAAGAAATGTCTAACTTTTGCAAACGGAAAAAAAGCGCAGCATTCTATTTAACAGAAGTAAATAGATCTTCAGGGTTATATATATATATATATATATATATATATATATATATAAAAAGTGATTTGAAATAATCTTTTATGGTGCCACGAAATATTAACTGGTGGTTTTTGTCGAGGTCATCACATCTTCATGTCTTGAGATGCTGTGTTGAAGAAAACACATCCATTTCTCGTGGCCATGAGTTTAATGCGTAAACAAACCTGTAACCATAGCAACCAGGGATTATCAGAGATAGATACAACATTTTTATTAACATTATACATTTACATTTTTATTGTTATTATTATTATATCAACCTAAGTTAGGGCTATGTAGTTATATTTATTTCTCCTTTCAGTTCAGCTATCAGGTCCTGTACTGTAAAAGCCTGACAATTATGCAAATACTTTATAATCGTAGGCTATTTATGCCCATGCCTGATGATAAAGGAGTATTGTGTTTTCATTTACAAATGAAAAATACGTGAATGATTCATTCCTCAGCGAAACACTAGGCATTCCACTATATTAATAATTATTCACAGAAATAAAATTAAATATGTTAAATTTAAATTTCCAGTCAGCATAAAGAAAGCTTTGTTTGCATTTCGAAAAGTGTGTAAAGAGATCGAAATAAACGGGGAAAAATAACTAATATAAAAATAATTGGCTAAAAACAATGATGATGCTCATGCTCTACAGTCCGTTAGCCTACGGACAAAATCATTTACATTACGAAACAATAAAAGAAATGATGTAATAATTTCTATAACAATTAATAGAATAATTTATTAATTCAAAATAAAATAATCTCTGATGATTCTGGGTTGCTATGGTCACAGGTTTGTTTATGCAATAAACCTTCCCATGAATTAATATCTCGACAAAAACTAAGTGAAGTGAACCCGGCACCTCCTGGACGCCAGAAAATATATTATGTTGGCTAATTCTTTATTTTGATAGTCTGCTGTTAACTAGCAGTCATTTTTAGACTAGTATTACTAGACTGATTAATATCTACATACATCAGACATGGAGTTATTAATGATAATTCATTGATGTAGTCAGAGTTACTTATAGTTCATAAAATCTATCACAATAGACCATATGCTGTAATGGAGTGTTTATATTTTCTTTTCATTTGCATTTAAAGATTCATTGTGTTGTTGAAGGCTTACGAATTCAATTAATTAGACACGCTTGATGATTCAGATTGATTTAACCCATTAAAACTAAATTTGGAAAAAAATGTAATTGATTTCACGAAAGCGCTGTAAGTGGTGTGTTAGTTTTATTTAGCGTGTGACTCTGATCAGATCTGTTCTGCTGGGATCCTGTGATTGAGTTTGTGATGGAGACGTGAAGCTGAGTGTGTGTGTGTGTGTGTGTGTGTGTGTGTGTGTGTGTGTGTGTGTGTGTCTTTCTGAAGGGCGTCTGAAGCTCACCTGATCTGATCTGATGAACACATGCTGCTCTGGACTTCAGCTTTAGATGCAGATCACGTCTGAGAACATCTCACGAGTCTCACTAGCGCTGGTCAACATCATTCAGCTAGTTAGATGTTATCGTGATGATTTTGATGGAACGGACCGACGTAGAATAGCATAGAAGTCCCTTAAAAATAGTTCAATATTAAAATGATCTCATTTCTATTTGAATATCTGTTCAAATGTAACTGATTCCTGAGATCAAAGCTGATTTTTTAACAATCTTCAGTGTCACATAATCCTCCAGAAATCATTCTAATATGCTTTGAGCCTGTTTCAGGGTTTTGACACTAAAAACAGAAACATATTCAAATGAATAATATTTAATCTGTAGGTCAGCAGTAAACATCTGATGTTCAACATACTTTCGAAGCTCTTTCCATGAATTCTCATTCGTTCATTTAGCAGATGCTTTTATCCAAAGTGGCTCTCGGTGAACCTGTTATTCTGATAATATCATTTGTAATGTATAACTCTTCTCTAATATTAAATTATTAATATATGAGATTCGTTAGTGCTTTGATACTGCTGTGCGTTCAGTGCATGAATCTGATGAAGCCTGTCAGACTAGTCGAGCGCTGGGTTAATCTGGGTTAACTCAGCAGTGCAGTAATACTTGTATTGTATCGGTAGTAATAAGTACTTTTGTGTTGCCATGGAGATAGATATAATAATGATCATGTGAGCATCAGTAATGAACACGTTAGTGACGTGTTGATTGTGTTTGCAGTGATTTATTTAT